>NW_024582345.1:0-22441 GCF_903992535.2 Arvicola amphibius
TACTTTGAAAGATAAGCATTTCTGTCTAAATGCTTTAGTTGAAATTGAAGCACTTTCCTTTGAAAGTGTACTTATATCTTTAGAAACGTGAGATAGAAACACACAAGCGTTTCTCTCAAAAGAGAAACACTTGCAGTTAAGAGTGTAAGGCATTGTTAGAAGGGAGTGGTGTGTTCCATTTCTGTTTAAATGCTGTAGTTTGAAAGATAAGCATTTCTGTCTAAATGCTTTAGTTGAAATTGAAGCATTTTCCTTTGAAAGTGTACTTATTTCTTTAGCAACTTGAGATAGAAACACACAAGCGTTTCTCTCAAAAGACCAGCACTTGCTTCTAACTGAGTAAAGCATTGTTAGAATGGACTGGAGTATTGCTTTTCTGTCTATATGCTGTACTTTGAAAGATAAGCATTTCTGTCTAAATGCTTTAGTTGAAATTGAAGCACTTTCCTTTGAAAGTGTACTTATATCTTTAGAAACGTGAGATAGAAACACACAAGCGTTTCTCTCAAAAGAGAAACACTTGCAGTTAAGAGTGTAAGGCATTGTTAGAAGGGAATGGTGTGTTCCATTTCTGTTTAAATGCTGTAGTTTGAAAGATAAGCATTTCTGTCTAAATGCTTTAGTTGAAATTGAAGCATTTTCCTTTGAAAGTGTACTTATTTCTTTAGCAACTTGAGATAGAAACACAAGGCATTTCTCTCAAAAGAGAAACACTTGCAACTAACAGTGTAAAGCATTGTTACCAGGGAATGGTGTGTTGCATTTCTATTCAAATGCTGTAGTTTAAAAGATAAGCTCTTTCTTTTTAAGCTATACTTATTTTTTTAGAAGGTTGAGATAGAAAAGCACATGCGTTTTTATCAAAAGAATAGCACTTGCTCCTAACAATGTAAAGCATTTTCAGAATGGAATATAGTATTGATTTTTTGTCTACATGCTGTACTTTGAAAGATAAGCATTTCTGTCTAAATGATTTAGTTGAAATTGAAGCACTTTCCTTTGAAAGTGTACTTATTTTTTTAGAAAATTCAGATAGAAACGCACATGCTTTTTTCTCAAAAGAAGAGCACTTGTTCCTAACAGTGTAAAGCATTGTTAGCAGGGAATGGTGTGTTGCATTTCTGTTCAAATGCTGTAGTTTGAAAGATAAGCACTTTCCTTTGTAAGCATACTTATTTTTTTAGAAGGTTGAGATAGAAAGGCACATGCGTTTTTCTCAAAAGATGAGCACTTGCTCCTAACAGTGTAAAGCATTTTTAGAATGGAATATAGTATTGCTTTTCTGTCTACATGCTGTACTTTGAAAAATAAGCATTTCTGTCTAAATGCTTTAGTTGAAATTGAAGCACTTTCCTTTGAAAGTGAACTTATTTTTTTAGAAAATTCAGATAGAAACACACAGCTCTTTCTCAAAAGAGAAACACTTGCAGTTAACAGTGTAAAGCATTCTTAGAAGGGTATGGTGTGTTGCATTTCTGTTTAAATGCTGTAGTTTAAAAGATAAGCACTTTCTTATGAAAGTATACTTATTTTTTTAGAAGGTTGAGATAGAAACGCACATGCATTTTTCTCAAAAGACGAGCACTTTCTTCTAACAGTGTAAATCATTGTTAGAATGGACTGGAGTATTGCTCTTCTGTCTACATGCTGTACTTTGAAAGATAAGCATTTCTGTCTAAACGCTTAAGTTGAAATTGAAGCACTTTCCTTTGAAAGTGTATTTATTTCTTTAGAAAATTCAGATAGAAACACACAGGCATTTCTCTCAAAAGAGAAACACTTGCAACTAACAGTGTAAAGAATTGTTAGAAGGGAATGGTGTGTTGCATTTCTGTTCAAATGCTGTAGTTTAAAAGATAAGCTCTTTCTTTTTAAGGTATACTTATTTTTTTAGAAGGTTGAGTTAGAATGGCACATGCGTTTTTTTCAAAAGACCAGCACTTGCTTCTAACTGAGTAAAGCATTGTTAGAATGGACTGGAGTATTGCTTTTCTGTCTATATGCTGTACTTTGAAAGATAAGCATTTCTGTCTAAATGCTTTAGTTGAAATTGAAGCACTTTCCTTTGAAAGTGTACTTATTTCTTTAGAAACTTGAGATAGAAACACACAAGCATTTCTCTCAAAAGAGAAACACTTGCAGTTAACAGTGTAAAGCATTGTGAGAAGGGAATGGTGTGTTTCATTTCTGTTTAAATTCTGTAGTTTGAAAGATAAGTACTTTCTTCGGAAGTATACTTATTGTTTAAGAAGGTTGAGATAGAAACACATATGCTTTTTTCTCAAAAGATGAGCACTGTTTCCTAACAGTGTAAAGCAATGTTAGCAGGGAATGGTGTGTTGCATTTCTGTTCAAATACTGTAGTTTGAAAGATAAGTACTTTGCTTTGAAAGAATACTTATTTTTTTAGAAGGTTGAGATAGAAAAGCACATGTGTTTTTCTCAAAAGACGAGCACTTGCTTCTAACAGTGTAAAGCATTGTTAGAATGGACTGGAGTATTGCTCTTCTGTCTACATGCTGTACTTTGAAAGATAACCATTTCTGTCTAAATGCTTTACTTGAAATTGAAGCACTTTCCTTTGAAAGTGTACTTATTTTTTTAGAAAATTCAGATAGAAACGCACATGCTTTTTTCTCAAAAGAAGAGCACTTGTTCCTAACAGTGTAAAGCATTGTTAGCATTGAATGGTGTGTTGCATTTCTGTTCAAATGCTGTAGTTTGAAAGATAAGCACTTTCCTTTGTAAGCATACTTATTTTTTTAGAAGGTTGAGATAGAAAGGCACATGAATTTGTCTCAAAAGACGAGCAGTTGCTTCCAAGAGTGTACAGCATAGTTAGAATGGAATGTAGTATTGATTTTCTATCTACATGCTGTACTTTTAAAGATAAGCATTTCTGTCTAAATGCTTAAGTTGAAATTGAAGAACTTTCCTTTGAAAGTATACTTATTTCTTTAGAACCTCAGATAGAAAAGCACAAGAATTTCTCTCAAAAGAGAAACACTTGCAAATAACAGTGTAAAGCATTGTTAGAAGGGAATGATGTGCTGCATTTCTGTTCAAATGCTGTAGTTTGAAAGATAAGTACTTTCTTCGGAAGTATACTTATTTTTTAAGAAGGTTGTGATAGAAAAGCACATGCGTTTTTCTCAAAAGATGAGCACTGGTTCCTAACAGTGTAAAGCATTGTTAGGAGGGAATAGTGTGTTGCATTTCTGTTCAAATGCTGTAGTTTGAAAGATATGCACTTTCCTTTGAAATTATACTTATTTTTTTAGAAGGTTGAGATAGAAACGCACATGCGTTTACTCAAAAGACGATCACTTTCTTCTAACAGTGTAAAGCATTGTTAGAATGGACTGGAGTATTGCTTTTCTGTCTACGTGCTGTACTTTGAAAGATAAGCATTTCTGTCTAAATGCATTAGTTGAAATTGAAGCACTATCCTTTGAAAGTGTACTTATTTCTTTAGAAACTTGAGATAGAAACACACAGGCATTTCTCTCAAAAGAGAAACACTTGCAACTAACAGAGTAAAGCATTGTTAGCAGGGAATGGTGTGTTGCATTTCTATTCAAATGTTGTAGTTTAACAGATAAGCTCTTTCTTTTTAAGGTATACTTATTTTTTTAGAAGGTTGAGATAGAAAGGTACATGCGTTTTTCTCAAAAGATGAGCACTTGCTCCTAACAGTGTAAAGCATTTTTAGAATGAATATAGTATTGATTTTTTTCTACATGCTGTCCTTTGAAAGATAAGCATTTCTGTCTAAATGCTTTAGTTGAAATTGAAGCACTTTCCTTTGAAAGTGAACTTATTTTTTTAAAAAATTCAGATAGAAACACACAGCTCTTTCTCAAAAGAGAAACACTTGCAGTTAACAGTGTAAAGCATTCTTAGAAGGGTATGGTGTGTTGCATTTCTGTTTAAATGCTGTAGTTTAAAAGATAAACACTTTCTTATGAAAGTATACTTATTTTTTTAAGAAGGTTGAGATAGAAACGCACATGCATTTTTCTCAAAAGACGAGCACTTGCTTTTAACAGTGTAAAGCATTGTTAGAATGGACTGGAGTATTGCTCTTCTGTCTACATGCTGTACTTTGAAAGATAAGCATTTATGTCTAAATGCTTAAGTTGAAATTGAAGCACTTTCCTTTGAAAGTGTATTTATTTCTTTAGAAAATTCAGATAGAAACACACAGGCATTTCTCTCAAAAGAGAAACACTTGCAACTAACAGTGTAAAGAATTGTTAGCAGGGAATGGTGTGTTGCATTTCTGTTCAAATGCTGTAGTTTAAAAGATAAGCTCTTTCTTTTTAAGGTATACTTATTTTTTTAGAAGGTTGAGTTAGAATGGCACATGCGTTTTTCTCAAAAGACCAGCACTTGCTTCTAACTGAGTAAAGCATTGTTAGAATGGACTGGAGTATTGCTTTTCTGTCTATATGCTGTACTTTGAAAGATAAGCATTTCTGTCTAAATGCTTTAGTTGAAATTGAAGCACTTTCCTTTGAAAGTGTACTTATTTCTTTAGAAACTTGAGATAGAAACACACAAGCATTTCTCTCAAAAGAGAAACACTTGCAGTTAACAGTGTAAAGCATTGTGAGAAGGGAATGGTGTGTTTCATTTCTGTTTAAATTCTGTAGTTTGAAAGATAAATACTTTCTTCTGTAGTATACTTATTGTTTAAGAAGGTTGAGATAGAAACGCACATGCTTTTTTCTCAAAAGATGAGCACTGGTTCCTAACAGTGTAAAGCAATGTTAGCAGGGAATGGTGTGTTGCATTTCTGTTCAAATACTGTAGTTTGAAAGATAAGCACTTTGCTTTGAAAGAATACTTATTTTTTTAGAAGGTTGAGATAGAAAAGCACATGCATTTTTCTCAAAAGACGAGCACTTGCTTCTAACAGTGTAAAGCATTGTTAGAATGGACTGGAGTATTGCTTTTCTGTCTACATGCTGTACTTTGAAAGATAAGCATTTCTGTCTAAATGCTTTAGTTGAAATTGAAGCACTTTCGTTTGAAAGTGTACTTATTTCTTTAGAAACTTCAGATAGAAACACACAGGCATTTCTCTAAAAGAGAAACACTTGCAACTAACAGTGGAAAGAATTTTTAGCAGGGAATGGTGTGTTGCATTTCTATTCAATTGCTGTAGTTTAAAAGATAAGCTCTTTCTTTTTAAGGTATACTTATTTTTTTTTGGAAGATTGAGATAGAAAGGCACATGCGTTTTTCTCAAAAGATGAGCACTTGCTTCTAACAGTGTAAAGCATTGTTAGAGTGGACTGGAGTATTGCTTTTCTGTCTACATGCTGTACTTTGAAAGATAAGCATCTCTGTCTAAATGCTTTAGTTGAAATTAAAGCACTTTCCTTTGAAAGTGTACTTATATCTTTAGAAACGTGAGATAGAAACACACAAGCGTTTCTCTCAAAAGAGAAACACTTGCAGTTAAGAGTGTAAGGCATTGTTAGAAGGGAATGGTGTGTTCCATTTCTGTTTAAATGCTGTAGTTTGAAAGATAAGCATTTCTGTCTAAATGCTTTAGTTGAAATTGAAGCACTTTCCTTTGAAAGTGTACTTATTTCTTTAGAAACTTGAGATAGAAACACACAGGCATTTCTCTCAAAATAGAAACACTTGCAACTAACAGTGTAAAGCATTGTTAGAAGGGAATGGTGTTTTGCATTTCTGTTCAAATGCTGTAGTTTGAAAGATAAGCACTTTCTTTTGAACGTATACTTATTTTTTTTTAAAGGTTGAGATAGAAACACACATGCGTTCTTCTCAAAAGACGAGCACTTGCTTCTATCAGTGTTAAGCATTGTTAGAATGGACTGGAGTATTGATTTTCTGTCTACATGCTGTACTTTGAAAGATAAGCATTTCTGTCTAAATACTTTAGTTGAAATTGAAGCACTTTCCTTTGAAAGTGTACTTATTTCTTTAGAAACTTCAGATAGAAATGCACAGGCGTTTCCTTCAAAAGAGAAACACTTGCAACTAACTGTGTAATACATTGTTAGTAGGGAATGGTGTGTTGCATTTCTGTCTACATTCTGTACTTTGAAAGAAAAGCACTTTCTTTTGAATATGTACATAATTTTTTAGACGCTCTCCTGTGAAACGCATATATGTCTCTCGCAAATGAGATTCACTTGCTTCAAAGATTGGAAAGCATTCTTAGTAATGAATGAAGTGCTGCATTTCTTTCAAAATGCTGTTCTATGAAAGATGAGCTCTTGCTTTTGAAAGTGTACTCATTTCTTTAGAAGCTTCGCATAGAAACGCACATGCGTTTCACTCAAAAGAGAAGCACATGCTGCTAACAGTGCAAAGCATTGTTAGAAGTGAAGGGAGTGTTGTATTTCTGTCTACATGCTGTACCTTGAAAGATAAGCGCTTTCTTTGGAAAGTGTACATAATCCTTTAAAAGCTTTCCAGAGAAACCCATTGGCATTTCTCTCAAAAAGGATGCTCTTGCTCTGAAAATTGTACAGCATTGTTAGAAGACAATGCTGTCCTTTGAAAGATAAGCATTTTCTTTTGAAAGTGTACTTACTGCTACCGAAGCTTTCCTGAGAAAAGCATAGGTGTTTCTCTCAAAAGAGAAGCACTTGCTTTTCACAGTGGAAAGCACTGTTAGAAGTGAAGGGAGTACTGCATTTCTGTCTAAATGTCTTTGAAAGAAAAGATTCCCATTTGTTTCTCACACAAGTGACGAAATGCTTGAAAGTGTGAAAAGCATTGTCAGACGTTAAGAGAGGTTTGCATTTCTGTAAAAAGGATGTACTTTGCAAGATGGACACTTTTTTGTAAGTGTACTTATTTCTTTAGAAGCTTCAGACAGAAAAGCACATGCGTTTCTCAAAAAGAGAAGCACATTTTCTAATATTGTAAAGCATTATTAGAAGGGAATGGAGTTTTGCATTTCTGTCTACATGCTGTGCTTTGAAAGAAAATCATATCTGTCTAAATGCTTTACTATGAAATCGACACACTTTCTTTTGAAAGTACTTATTGCTTTAGAAACTTCAGATTAAACGCACATGTGTTTCTCTCAAAAGAGAAACATTTGCTTCTAAGACGTAAAGCATAGTTAGAAGGAAATGGTGTGTTGCATTTCTGTTCAAATGCTGTAGTTTGAAGGATAATCACTTTCCTTTGAAAGTATACTTATTTTTTTTAGAAGGTTGAGATAGAAACGCACATGTATTTTTCTCAAAAGACGAGCACTTGCTTCTAACAGTGTAAAGCATTGTTAGAATGGAATGTAGTATTGCTTTTCTGTCTACATGCTGTACTTTGAAAGATAAGCACTTCTGTCTAAATGCTTTAGTTGAAATTGAAGCACTTTCCTTTGAAAGTGTACTTATTTCTTTAGAAACTTCAGATAGAAACGCACAGGCGTTTCTCTCAAAAGAGAAACACTTGCAACTAACAGTGTAAAGCATTGTTAGAAGGGAATGGTGTGTTGCATTTTCTGTTCAAATGCTGTAGTTTGAAAGATAAGCACTTTCTTTTGATAGTATACTTATTTTTTTAGATGGTGAGATAGAAACGCACATGCGTTTTTCTCAAAAGACGAGCACTTGCTTCTAACAGTGTAAAGCATTGTAAGAATGGACTGGAGTATTGCATTCCTGTCTACATGCTGTACTTTGAAAGATAAGCATTTCTGTCTTAATGCTTTAGTTGAAATTGAAGCACTTTCCTTTGAAAGTGTACTTATTTCTTTAGAAACTTCAGATAGAAACACACAGGCATTTCTCTCAAAAGAGAAACACTTGCAACTAACTGTGTAATGCATTGTTAGAATGGAATGGTGTGTTCTTTTTCTGTCTACATTGTGTACTTTGAAAGAAAAGTCCTTTCTTTTGAATATGTACATAATTTTTTAGACGCTTTCCTGTGAAACGCATATATGTCTCTCGCAAATGTGATTCACTTGCTTCAAAGATTGGAAAGCATTCTTAGTACTGAATGGAGTGCTGCATTTCTTTCAAAATGCTGTTCTATGAAAGATGAGCTCTTGCTTTTGAAAGTGTACTCATTTCTTTAGAAGCTTCACATAGAAACGCACATGTCTTTCATTCAAAAGAGAAGCACATGCTGCTAACAGTACAAAGCATTGTTAGAAGTGAAAGGAGTGTTGTATTTCTCTCTACATGCTGTACCTTGAAAGATAAGCGCTTTCTTTGGAAATTGTACATAGTCCTTTAAAAACTTTCCAGAGAAACCCATTGGCATTTCTCTCAAAAAGGAAGCTCTTGCTCCGAAAATTGTACAGCATTGTTAGAAGACAATGCTGTCCTTTGAAAGATAAGCATTTTCTTTTGAAAGTGTACGTACTGCTACCGAAGCTTTCCTGAGAAAAGCATAGGTGTTTCTCTCAAAAGAGAAGCACTTGCTTTTCACAGTGGAAAGCACTGTTAGAAGTGAAGGGAGTACTGCATTTCTGTCTAAATGCTTCTCTTTGAAAGAAAAGATTCCCATTTATTTCTCACACAAGTGACGAAATTGCTTGAAAGTGTGAAAAGCATTGTCAGACGTTAAGAGAGGTTTGCATTTCTGTCAAAAGGATGTACTTTGCAAGATGGACACTTTTTTGTAAGTGTACTTATTTCTTTAGAAGCTTCAGACAGAAAAGCACATGCGTTTCTCGAAAAGAGAAGCACTTTTTTCTAACATTGTAAAGCATTATTAGAATGGAATGGAGTTTTGCATTTCTGTCTACATGCTGTGCTTTGAAAGATAATCATATCTGTCTAAATGCTTTACTATGAAATCGATGCACTTTCTGTTGAAAGTATTTATTGCTTTAGAAACTTCAGATTAAACGCACATGAGTTTCTCTCAAAAGAGAAACAGTTGCTTCTAAGAGCGTAAAGCATAGTTAGGAGGAAATGGTGTGTTGCATTTCTGTTCAAGTGCTGTAGTTTGAAAGATAAGCATTTTCTTCTTTTTTTCTCATTTTTTTATTCAAGATTTCCATCTCCTCCCCTTCTCCTCCCCCTTTCCTCCCCTCCCTTCCACCCATACCCCCCACCCCACCCCTCTCCAAAGACAAAGAGCCATCAGGGTTCCCTTCACTATGTTTAGTCGAAGGTCTTCCCAGCTCCTCCTATATCCAGGAAGGTGAGCAATCAAACTGAGAAGGCTCACAGTGAGCCTGTCCATGCTGTAGAGTTCATGTTCATTGCTATTGTCCTTGGTTTCTCAGTCCTCCTCCACCGTCAGCCACATTCAGAGAGTCCGGTTTAGTCCTCTGTTCCATCAGTCCCATTCCGACTGGTTTTGGTTGTCTCCCGTTATATCTGTCCCACCGTCTCAATGGGTAAAAGCACTCCTCGCTGTCCTGGCTTCCTTGCTCATGATCTCCTTCCTTTTGCTCCTCATCAGGACCTTGAGAGCTCAGTCTGGTGCTCCTATGTGGGGCTCTGTCATTTTCTCCATCCAGTGCCAGGTGAAGGTTCTATGGTGATATGCAAGATATTCATGAGTATGACAATAGGATCTGGACATTTCTGGCACCCTCCCCTCAGCTGCCCAAGGAACTAGCTGGGGGCATCTTCCTGGACACCTGGGAACCCCTCTAGAGTCAAGTCTCTGCCAACCCTAGAATGGCTCCCTTAAGTAAGATGTATAATTCCTTGTTCCCATATCTACCCTTCTTATATCCCAACCATCCTATTCCCCCAAGCTCTTCCCATCCTCCACTTCACACTTTTCTCTCCCCATTCCCCCATCCCTCCATCCCCCCCACCCCCATATTCCCATTTTTTGTCTGGCAATCTTGTCTACTTCCAATATCCAGGAGGATAACTATATTCTTATATAGCTTCTCTAGGATTTTTTATGAATTATAGGCTTGATGTCCTTTATTTATGGCTAGAAACCAATTATGAGTGAGTACATCCCATGTTCATCTTTTTGGGTCTGGGTTATCTCGCTCAGGATGGTGTTTTCTATTTCCATCCATTTGCATGCAAAATTCAAGATGTCATTGTTTTTTACCGCCGAGTAGTACTCTAATATGTATATATTCCACACTTTCTTCATCCATTCTTCCACTGAAGGGCATCTAGGTTGTTTCCAGGTTCTGGCTATTACAAATAATGCTGCTATAAACATAGTTGAACAAATGCTTTGGTAATATGATTGGGCATCTCTTGGGTAAATTCCCAATAGTGGGATTGCAGGGTCCTGGGGTAGGTTGATCCCAAATTTCCTGAGAAACGTCCACACTGCTTTCCAAAGTGGTTGCACAAGTTTGCATTCCCACCAGCAATGGATGAGTGTACCCCTTACTCCACATCCTCTCCAGCAAAGGCTATCTTTGGTGTTTTTGATTTTAGCCATTCTGACAGGTGTAAGATGGTATCTCAGCGTTGTTTTGATTTGCATTTCCCTGATTGCTAAGGAGGTTGAGCATGCCCTTAAGTGTCTTTTGGCCATTCGAACTTCTTCTGTTGAGAATTCTCTGTTCAGTTCAGTGCCCCATTTTTTAATTGGGTTAATTAACATTTTTAAAGTCTAGTCTCTTGAGTTCCTTATATATTTTGGAGATCAGGCCTTTGTCTGTTGCGGGGTTGGTGAAGATCTTCTCCCAGTCAGTAGGCTGCCTTTTTGTCTTAGTGACAATGTCCTTTGCTTTACAGAAGCTGCTCAGCTTCAGGAGGTCCCATTTATTCAGTGTTGCCCTTAATGTCTGTGCTGCTGGGGCTATACGGAGGAAGTGGTCTCCTGTGCCCAGATGTTGTAGAGTACTTCCCACTTTCTCCTCTAACAGGTTCAGTGTGTTCAGATTGATATTGCGGTCTTGAATCCATTTGGACTTGAGTTTTGTGCATGGTGATAGACACGGATCTACTTTCATTCTTCTACAGGTTGACATCCAGTTATGCCAGCACCATTTGTTGAAGATGCTTTCTTTCTTCCATTGTGTGCTTTTAGCTCCTTTATCAAAAATCAGGTGTTCATAGATTTGTGGGTTAAGATCTGTGTCCTCTATTCGATTCCATTGGTCGACTTCTCTATTTTTATGCCAATACCAAGCTGTTTTCAATACTGTAGCTCTGTAATAGAGTTTGAAGTCAGGGATGGTAATGCCTCCAGAAGTACCTTTATTGTATAAGATTTTTTTGGCTATCCTGGGTTTCTTGTTCTTTCATATAAAGCTGATTATTGTCCTCTCAAGATCTGTGACGAATTTTGATGGGATCTTTAAGGGGATTGCATTAAATCTATAGATTGCCTTTGGTAGTATTGCCATTTTTACTATGTTGATCCTCCCAATCCAAGAGCAAGAGAGATCCTTCCATTTTCTGGTGTCCTCTTCAATTTCTTTCTTCAAAGACTTAAAGTTCTTGTCAAATAGATCTTTCACTTTCTTGGTTAGAGTTACCCCAAGATATTTTATGCTATTTGTGGCAATCGTGAATGGTGAAGCTTCTCTGATTTCTTTCTCTGCTTCCTCATCCTTTGTATATAGGAGGGCGACTGATTTTTTGGAGTTGATCTTGTATCCTGCCACACTACTAAAGGAGTTTATCAGCTGTAGGAGTTCTTTGGTGGAGTTTTCCGGGTCGCTTATGTACACTATCATATCATCAGCAAATAATGAAAGTTTAACTTCTTCCTTTCCTATTCGAATCGCCTTGATCCCCTTGTTTTGTCTTATTGCTATTGCTAGAACTTCAAGCACTATATTGATGAGATAAGGAGAGAGTGGACAGCCTTGTCGCGTTCCTGAATTTAGTGGTATGGCCTTGAGTTTCTCTCCATTTAATTTGATGTTAGCTGTCGGCTTGCTATAAATAGCCTTTATTATATTTACGAATGACCCCCGTATCTCTAATCTCTCCAAGACCTTTACCATAAAGGGGTGCTGAATTTTGTCAAATGCTTTTTCTGCATCTAATGAGATGATCATATGTTTTTTATCCTTCAGTTTATTTATATGATGGATTACATTGATAGATTTTCGTATGTTGAACCAGCCCTGCATCTCTGGGATGAAGCCTACTTGATCATAGTGGATAATTTTTCTAATGTGTTCTTGTATTCTGTTTGCCAGTATTTTATTGAGAATTTTTGCATCGATGTTCATAAGTGAGATTGGCCTGTAATTCTCTTTCTTGGTTGAGTCTTTGTGTGGTTGAGGTATCAGGGTAATTGTAGCTTCATAAAAGGAATTTAACAATGACTGTTCTGTTTCTATATTATGAAACACCTTAAGGAGTATAGGTATTAGGTCTTCTTGGAAGTTCTGGTAGAATTCTGCATTGAACCCATCAGGTCCTGGGCTCTTTTTGGTAGGGAGGTTTCTGATAACAGTTTCTAATTCTTCGCGACTAACAGGACTATTTAGAGCATTTACCTGGTCCTGGTTTAACTTTGGTATATGATACTTATCTAAAGAAGTGTCCATTTCTTTTACATTTTCCAATTTTGTGGCATACAGGCTTTTGTAGTAAGATCTAATGATTCTCTGAATTTCCTCTGTGTCTGTAGTTATGTCCCCTTTTTCATTTCTGATCTTATTAATTTGTGTGTTCTCTCTCTGCTGTTTGATTATTTGGCTAGGGGTTTGTCAATCTTGTTGATTTTCTCCAAGAACCAGCTTTTTGTTTCATTGATTCTTTGGATTGTTTTCTGTGTTTCTATTTTGTTGATTTCTGCCCTCAGTTTGATAATTTCCAATCTTCTACTTCTCCTAGGTGAGTCTGCTTCTTTCTTTTCTAAAGCTTTCAGGTGTGCTGTTAAGTCTCCAATGTGTGCTTTCTCCGTTTTTTTTTTTAAGTGGGCACTTAGTTCTATGAACTTTCCTCTTAACACTGCTTTCATAGTGTCCCATAGGTTTGAGTATGTTGTGTCTTTATTTTCATTAAATTCAAGAAAGGCTTTAATTTCTTTATTTCTTCCTTGACCCAGGTGTGGTTCAGTAGTTGACTGTTCAGTTTCCATGAGTTTGTAGGCTTTTTGGGGGTAGCATTGTTGTTGAATTCTAATATTAATCCATGGTGATCCGATAAGATGCAGGTGGTTACTAATATGTTTTTGTAACTGTGGAAGTTTGCTTTGTTACCGAGTATGTGGTCAATTTTTGAAAAGGTTCCATGAGCCGCAGAGAAGAAGGTATATTCTTTCCTATTTGGGTTGAATGTTCTATAGATGTCTGTTAAGTCCATTTGGTTCATTACCTCTATTAAGTAACTTAATTCTCTGTTAGGTTTCTGTCGAATTGACCTGTCCATTGGTGAAAGAGGAGTGTTGAAGTCTCCCACTATCAGTGTGTTTGGTTTGATGGCTGCCGTGAGGTCTAGTAATGTTTCTTTTATATAAATGGGTGCTTTTGTATTAGGGGCATAGATATTCAGGATTGAGACTTCATTCTGAAGGATTTTTCCTGTTATGAGTATAAAGTGTCCCTTTCCATCTCTTCTGATTGATTTTAGTTTGAAGTCAACTTTGTTGGAAATTAGTATGGCCACACCCGCTTGTTTCTTAGGTCCATTTGCTTGATAGACCTTTTCCCAACCCTTTACTCTGAGTAGATGTCTGTCTTTGTGGTTGAGGTGTGTTTCTTGTAAACAGCAGAATGTTGGATCCTGTTTTTGTATCCAATCTCTTAGCCGGTGCCTTTTTATAGGTGAATTGAGTCCATTTATATTAAGTGATATTAATGACCAGTGGATGTTAACTCCGGTTGTCATTTTTTATTTGGTAGTAGAGATTGTGTGTTTCCTTTCTTTGAGATGTGCTGGTGAAGGGTCACTAGATGTCTGAGTTATTTTGGGCAATGTTGGACTCCTTTGATTGTGAATTTCCTTGTATTACTTTCTGTAAGGCTGGATTTGTGGCTATGTATTGTTTAAATTTGTTTTTATCCTGGAATATTTTGTTTTCTCCATTTATAGTGAATGAAAGCTTGGCTGGGTATAGTAATCTAGGCTTGCATCCATGGTCTCTTAGTTTCTGCAAAACATCTATCCAGGACCTTCTGGCTTTCATGGTTTCCATAGAGAAGTCAGGTGTTAGTCTGATAGGTTTTCCTTTATTTGTTACTTGACCTTTTTCTTTTGCAGCTCTTAATATTCTTTCTTTATTCTGTATGTTCTGTGTTTTGATTATAATATGGCGGGGGGTGGTTTTTTTTTTGATCCAGTCTATTTGGTGTTCTGTAAGCTTCTTGAACCTTAATAGGAATATCTTTCTTTATGTTTGGGAAGTTTTCTTCTATAATTTTATTAAATATATTTTCTGGGCCATTGAGCTGTAATTCTTCTCCTTCTTCTATGCCTATTATTCTTAGGTTTGGTCTTTTTATTGTGTTCCAGATTTCCTGAATGTTTTGTGATGAGAATTTGTTGGATTTGCTGTTTTCTTTGATCATTGCATTTATTTTCTCTATGGTATCTTTAGAATCTGAGATTCTTTCTTCTATCTCTTGTATTCTGTTGGTTATGCTTGTTTCTGTAGTCTGTGTTCATTTACATAGATTTTTCCATATCCGGCTGGCCCTAGGGTTGTGTTTTCTTCCTTGCCTCCATTTCAGTTTTCAAGTCTTGCACTGTTTCCATTATCTGTTTGATTGTTTTTTCTTGGTTTCCTAGGATATCATTTACAGATTTACTCAATTCTTCAAACTTTTTGTTATTCTTCTCGTCCATTTCCTTAAGGGAGTTTTTCACCTCCTGTTTAAGGGACTCTATTACTTTCATAAAGTCAATTTTTTCTACTTCTTCTTGATTAGTGTCTTCAAGTCCTCCTGTTATAACTTCGTTGGGTTCTGGTGCTTTCATGTTGTTTTTCAAATTGTTGGAGGAATTCTTGCATTGGCGCCTGCCCATTTCTTCCTCTGAATAATCCCCTTTGGGTCTTCTTTTAGAAGTTCAATTCCCCCAAATGAATTCAATTCACTCACCCCAATGAATGATGGATCCTCTGGCAGACTGTCAGGTCTCCTTGCAGGCCAAGCAGCTTGCTGACAAAGGGCCTGCCTTGCTGGGGGCAGGCTAATGAAGGAGGGGACCTCCCACCGGCCTGGGTGCACTCAATATCCAGGACCCCGGCGCCCAAACAGGCTGAGCTGTGGGATTTTGTGGCCCCAAAGATCGGAGGATGAGGCGGGGTAGGGGGATCTGGGTGCAAGCTGGGACAGGAAGAGAGAGGCAGTACCCGGGGAGAATAACCCCTGCAGGAAGAGCAGGAAGTGTGCGGGTGGGGGCGAGAGTTGGGGAATGTTGGTGGTCCCTCTCCGGGCAGCTACCCCGTTCAGGCACTCACTCCTCACTCACCCCAAGGAATGATGGATCCTTTGGCAGACTATCAGGTCTCCTTGCAGGCCAAGTGGCTTGCTGACAAAGGGCCTGCCTTGCTGGGGGCAGGCTATTGAAGGAGGGGACCTCCCACCAGCCTGGGTGCACTCAATTCCAGGACACCGGCGCCCAAACAGGCTGAGCTGTAGGATTTTGTGGCCCCAAAGACGGGAGGATGAGGCAGGGTAGGGGGTTCTGGGTGCAAGCTGGGAAGGGACAGGAAGAGAGAGGCAGTATCCGGGGAGAATAACCTTTGCAGGAAGAGCAGGAAGTGGCGATAAGCATTTTCTTTTGAAAGTGTACGTACTTCTACCGAAGCTTTCCTGAGAAAAGCATAGGCGTTTCTCTCAAAAGAGAAGCACTTGCTTTTCACAGTGGAAAGCACTGTTAGAAGTGAAGGGAGTACTGCATTTCTGTCTAAATACTTCTCTTTGAAAGAAAAGATTCCCATTTGTTTCGCACACAAGTGACGAAATTGCTTGAAAGTGTGAAAAGCATTGTCAGACATTAAGAGAGGCTTGCATTTCTGTCAAAAGGATGTACTTTGCGAGATGGACACTTTTTTTGTAAGTGTACTTATCTCTTTAGAAGCTTCAGAAAGAAAAGCACATGCATTTCTCGAAAAGAGAAGCACTTTTTTCTAACATTGCAAAGCATTATTAGAAGGGAATGGAGTTTTGCATTTCTGTCTACATGCTGTGCTTTGAAAGACAATCATATCTGTCTAAATGCTTTACTATGAAATTGATGCACTTTCTTTTGAAAGTACTTATTACTTTAGAAACTTCAGATTAAACGCAATTGTGTTTCCCTAAAAAGAGAAACACTTGCAACTAACAGTGTAAAGCATTGTTAGAAGGGAATGGTGTGTTGCATTTCCATTCAAATGCTGTAGTTTGAAAGATAAACACTTTCCTTTGAAAGTATACTTATTTTTTTAGAAGGTTGAGATAGAAACGCACATGCATTTTTCTCAAAAGACGAGCACTTGCTTCTAACAGTGTAAAGCATTGTTAGAATGGAATGGAGTATTGCTTTTCTATCTACATGCTGTACTTTGAAAGATAAGCACTTCTGTCTAAATGCTTTAGTTGAAATTGAAGCACTTTCCTTTGAAAGTGTACTTATTTCTTGAGAAACTTGAGATAGAAACGCACAGGCGTTTCTCTCAAAAGAGAAACACTTGCAACTAACAGTGTAAAGCATTGTTAGAAGGGAATGGTGTGTTGCTTTTCTGTTCAAATGCTGTAGTTTGAAAGATAAGCACTTTCCTTTGAAAGTATACTTATTTTTTTAGAAGGTTGAGATAGAAAGGCACACGCGTTTTTCTCAAAAGACGAGCACTTGCTTCTAACAGTATAAAGCATTGTTAGAATGGACTGGAGTATTGATTTTCTCTCTACATGCTTTACTTTGAAAGATAAGCATTTCTGTCAAAATGCTTTAATTGAAATTGATGCACTTTCCTTTGAAAGTGTACTTATTTCTTTAGAAACTTCAGACATAAACGCACAGGCGTTTCTCTCAAAAGAGAAACACTTACAACTAATAGTGCAAAGCATTGTTAGAAGTGAATGGTGTGTTGCATTTCTGTCTACATTCTGTACTTTGAAAGAAAAGCACTTTCCTTTGAAAGTATACTTATTTTTTTAGAAGGTTGCGATAGAAACGCACATGCGTTTTTCTCAAAAGACGAGCACTTGCTTCTAACAGTGTAAAGTATTGTTAGAATGGAATGGAGTATTGATTTTCTGTCTACATGCTGTACTTTGAAAGATAAGCACCCCTGTCTAAATGCTTTAGTTGAAATTGAAGCACTTTCCTTTGAAAGTGTACTTATTTCTTTAGAAACTTCTGATAGAAACGCACAAGAGTTTCTCTCAAAAGAGAAACACTTGCAACTAACAGTGTAAAGCATTGTTAGAAGTGAATGGTGTGTTGCATTTCTTTTCAAATGCTGTAGTTTGAAAGATAAGTAATTTCTTTTGAAAGGATACTTATTTTTTTAGAAGGTTGAGATAGAAACGCACATGCGTTTTTCACAAAGACGAGCACTTGCTTCTAACAGTGTAAAGCATTGTTAGAATGGAATGGAGTATTGATTTTCTGTCTATATGCTGTACTTTGAAAGATAAGCATTTCTCTCTAAATGCTTTAGTTGAAATTGAAGCACTTTCCTTTGAAAGTGTACTTATTTCTTTAGAAACTCAGATAGAAACACACAGGCCTTTCTCTCAAAAGAGAAACACTTGCAACTAACAGTGTAAAGCATTGTTAGAATTGAATGGTGTGTTGCATTTCTTTTCTTTTTTCTTTTTTTTTTTTTTTTGGTTTTTCAAGACAGGGTTTCTCTGCAGCTTTTTTAGAGCCTGTCCTGGAACTAGCTCTTGTAGACCAGGCTGGCCTCGAATTCACAGAGATCCGCCAGCCTCTGCCTCCCGAGTGCTGGGATTAAAGGCGTGCGCCACCACAGCCCGGCTGGTGTGTTGCATTTCTGTTCAAATGCTGTAGTTTGAAAGATAAGCACTTTCCTTTGAAAGTATACTTATTTTTTTGGAAGGTTGAGATAGAAGCGCACATGCGTTTTTCTCAAAAGACGAGCACTTGCTTCTAACAGTGTAAAGCATTGTTAGAATGGAATGGAGTATTGCTTTTCTGTCTAAATGCTGTACTTTGAAAGATAAGCACTTCTGTCTAAATGCTTTAGTTGAAATTGAAGAGAAGAAGGTAAAGAAGATGTCAAAGAAGGTAAAGAAATCAAAGAAGGTAAGGAAGAAAACAAAGAAAGCAAATAAAATGGTAAACAATTTAAGGAACAATTCAGAGAAAGTAAAGAAGTCAAAAAAGGTAATGTATAATACAAAGAAGTTAAAGAAAAAAGCAAAGAAGGTAATGAAGAAGTGAAAGAAGTTAAAGAAGGGGTCACAGGAGGTTAAGAAGAATTAAAAAGGTAAAGAAGATGTCAAAGAAGGAAATGAAGAAAGTAAAGAAGGTAAAGAAGAAGTCAAAGAAGGTAATGAAGAAAGTAAAGAAGGTAAAGTAGAAGTCAAAGAAGGTAAAGAAGAAGTCAAAGGAGGTAAAGAAGAAGGGAAAGAAGGAGGTAAAGGAGGTAAAGAAATAGGTAAAGAAGGTAAGGAAGAAGTTAAAGATGGTAAAGAAGAAGGTCAAGAAGGTAAAGAAGAAGGATACGAAGTAAAAGAAGAAGGCAAAGAAGGTAAAGAAGAAGGTAATGAAGAATGCAAATAAGTGAAAGAAGAGTGTAGAGAACATAAAAAAGAAGGTAGGAAGGTAAAGAAGAAGGTAAAGAAGGAAAAGAAGTATTCAAAGATGGTAAAGAATAAGTCAAAGTAGGTAAAGAAGAAGGTAAATAAGGTAAAGAAGAAGTCAAAGAAAGTAAAGAATTAGGTAAAGAAGGTAAAGAAGAAGGTAAATAAGGTAAATAAGAAGGTTAAGAAAAAAAGTACAAGGTTAAGAAGGTAAAGAAGAAGTCAAAGAAGGTAAAGAAGAAGTCACACAAGGTAAAGAAGCAGTTTAAAAAGTTACAGAAGAAGTTAAAAAAATAAAAATGTCAAATTAGGTGAAGAAGGTAAAGAAGAAGTCAACGAAGGTAAATAAGAAGTCAAAGGAGGTAAAGAAGAAGGTAAGGAAGAAGTTAAAGAAGGTATAGAAGAGGTCAAAAAAGATGAAGATCTCAAGTAAGGCAAAAAAGTAGACAAAAAAATTAAAGAAGAAGTCACTGAAGGTAAAGAAGAAGGTAAGAAGGTAAAGAAAAAGGTCAAGAAGGTAAAGAAGAAGTCAAAGAATGTAAAAAAGGAGGTAAAGAAGGTAAAGAAGAAGTCAAAGAAGGTAAAGAAGTAGGTCAATAATGTGAAGAAGAATGTAAATTAGTTAAATAAGAAGGTTAAAAAGAAAAAGTACAAGGTTAAGAAGGTAAAGAAGAAGTCAAAGAAGGTAAAGAAGAAGTCAAAAAAGGTAAATAAGCCGTAAAAGAATGTACAGAAGAAGTCAAAAAAGGTAAAGATGTCAAATTAGGTGAAGAAGGTAAAGAAGAAGTCAACGACGGTAAAGAAGAAGTCAAAGAAAGTAAAGAAGAACGTAAAAACTGTAAAGAAGTCAAAAAAGGTACAGAAGAATTCAACGGATGTAAATTAAGGTAAAGAAGGTAAAGAAAAAATCCAAGAACATATAGATGAGGTCAAAAATGGTAAAGAATTCAAAGAATGTAAAGTAGAAGTCAAAGAATGTAAAGAATTTAACAATGAAGGTAAAAAAGGAGTCAAAGAATGTATAGAAGAAGTCAAAAACGGTAAAGAAGTTAAAGAAGGTAATGAAGAAGTTAAAAATATAAAGAAGAAGTCAAGGAAGGTAAAGAAGCATGTAAAGAATGTAAAGAAGAAGTAAAAGAAGGTAAAGAAAAAGGAAAAGAAATTAAAGAAGTCAAAGAAGGTAAAGAACAAGGCAAAGAAGGTAAAGTACAACGTAAAGGAGGAGTCAAACAAGGTAAAGAAGAAGGTAGAGAACCTAAAGAAGAAGGATAAGAAGGTAAAGAAGAAGGGAAAGTAGGGAAAGAAGAAGTCAAATAGAGTAAAGAAGTAGGTAAAGAAGGTAAAGAAGAAGGTAAATAAGGTAAAGAAGAAGGTAAAGTACAACGTAAAGAAGGTAAAGAAAAAGTCAAAGAAATTAATGAAGAAGTAAAAGAAGGTAAAGAAGAAGTCAAAGGAGGTAAAGAATACATCAAATGTTAAATAAGAAGTCAAAGAAGGTAAAGAAGTCAATGAAGGTAAAAAGAAGTTTAAAAAGAAAAACAAGATGTCAAAGAAGGTAAAAAAGTAGGTAAAAAGGGAAAGAAGAAGTCAAAAAACGTAAAGAAGGAGTCAAAGCAGGTAAAGAAGAATTCAAAATGTTAAATAAGGAGTCAAAGAAGGTAAAGAAGAAGTCAAAGAAGGTATAAATGAGGTCAGAAAATGTAAAGAATTCAAAGAAGGTAAAGTAGAAGTCAAAGAAAGTAAAGAAGAAGTCACTGAAAGTAAAGAAGAACGTAAGAAGTTAAAGAAGAAATCAAAGAAGGTAATAAAGAAGTCAAAGGAGGTAAAGAAGAAGGTAAAGAGATAAGAAGAAGTCAAAGAAGGCATGAAGAGGTCAAAAAAGGTAAAGAAGTCAAAGAAGGTAAAGAAGTAGTCAAAGAAATTAAAGAAGAAGTCACTGAAGGTAAAGAAGAAGGTAAGAAGGTAAAGAAGAAGTCAAAGAAGGTAAAGAAATAGGTCAGTAAGGTAAAGAAGAAGTCAAAGAAGGTAAAGAAGAAGGTATAGAAGGTAAGGAAGAAGTCAAATAAGGTATAGAAGGCATCAAAAACGGTAAAGACTTCAAAGAAGGTAAAGAAGTAGTCAAAGAAATTTATAAGAAGTTCCTGAAGGTAAAGGAGAAGGTAAGAAGGTAAAGAAGAAGTTAAAGAAGGTAAAGAAGAAGTCAAAGGAGGTAAAGAAGAAGGAAAAGAAGATAAAGAAGGAATCAAAGAAGGTAAAGAAGAAATCAAAGAAGTAAAAGAAGAAGGCAAAGAAGGTAAAGTAGAAAATAAAGAAGATGTCAAAGAAGTGAAAGAAGAGTGTAGAGAACGTAAAAAGAAGGTAAGAAGGTAAAGAAGGAAAAGATGTATTCAAAGATGGTAAAGAATAAGTCAAAGTAGGTAAAGGAGAAGGTAAATAAGGTAAGGAAGAAGTCAAAGAAAGTAAAGAAGTAGGTAAAAAGGTAAATAAGGTAAATAAGTAGGTTAAGAAGAAAAAGTACAAGGTTAAGAAGGTAAAGAAGAAGTCAAAAAAGGTAAAGAAGAAGTCACAAAAGGTAAAGAAGGAGTTAAAGAAGTTACAGAAGAAGTCAAAAAAGGTAAAAATGTCAAATTAGGTGAAGAAGGTAAAGAAGAAGTCAACGAAGGTAAATAAGAAGTCAAAGGAGGTAAAGAAGAAGGTAAAGAAGGTAAGGAAGAAGTTAAAGAAGGCATAGAAGAGGTCAAAAAATATGAAGAAGTCAAAGAAGGCAAAGAAGTAGACAAAGAAAGTAAAGAAGAAGTCACTGAATGTAAACAAGAAGGTAAGAAGGTAAAGAAGAAGGTCAAGTAGGTAAAGAAAAATCAAAGAAGGTAAAGAAGAAGAAGTCAAATAAGGTAAAGAATAAGTCAAAGGAGGTAAGGAAGGAGGCAAAGAAGGTAAGGAAGAAGTCCAAGAAGATATAGATGAGGTCAAAAATGGTAAAGAATTCAAAGAAGGTAAAGTAGAAATCAAAGAAAGTAAAGGAGGTATCAATGAAGGTAAAAAAGGAGTCAAAGAATGTATAGAAGAAGTCAAAAACGGTAAAGAAGTTAAAGAAGGTAATGAAGAAGTCAAAAAAAGTAAAGAAGAAGTCAAGGAAGGTAAAGAAGCATGTAAAGAATGTAAAGAAGAAGTAAAAGAAGGTAAAGAAGAAGGTAAAGAAAGTAAAGAAGAAGTCAAAGAAGGTAAAGAACAAGGCAAACAAGGTATAGAAGACATCAAAAAAGTTAAAGAAGTCAAAGCAGGTAAAGAAGTAGTCAAAAATGTAATAAGAAGTCACTGAAGGTAAAGAAGAAGGTAAGAAGGTAAAGAAGAAATCAAAGAAGGTAAAGAAGAAGGTCAAGAAGTTAAAGAAGAAGTCAAAGGAGGTAAAACAAGGAGGTAAAGAAGGTAAAGAAGAAGTCAAAAAAGGTAAAGAAGCCGTAAAAGAAGGTACAGAAGAAGTCAAAAAAGGTAAAGATGTCAAATTAGGTGAAGAAGGTAAAGAAGAAGTCAACGAAGGTAAATAAGAAGTCAAAGAAGGTAAAGAAGAACGTAAAATGGGTAAAGAATAAGTCAAAAAAGGTAAAGAAGAAGTCAAGGGATGTAAATTAAGGTAAAGAAGGTAAAGAAGAAGTCAAAGAAGATATAGATGAGGTCAAAAAAGGTAAAGAATTCAAAGTATGTAAAGTAGAAGTTAAAGAAAGTAAAGAAGTAATCAATGAAGGTTAAAAAAGGAGTCAAAGAAGGTATAGAAGAAGTCAAAAAAAGTAAAGAAGAAGTAAAGGAATGTAAAAAAGCATGTAAAGAATGTAAAGAAAG
>NW_024582345.1:22941-88139 GCF_903992535.2 Arvicola amphibius
ACTCTATTACTTTCATAGTCAATTATTTCTACTTCTTCTTGATTAGTTTGTTCAAGTCCACCTGTTATAACTTCGTTGGGTTCTGGTGCTTTCATGTTGTTTTTCAAATTGTTGGAGGAATTCTTGCATTGGTGCCTGCCCATTTCTTCCTCTGAATAATCCCCTTTGGGTCTTCTTTTAGAAGTTCAATTCCCCCAAATGAATTCAATTCACTCACCCCAATGAATGATGGATCCTCTGGCAGACTGTCAGGTCTCCTTGCAGGCCAAGCAGCTTGCTGACAAAGGGCCTGCCTTGCTGGGGGCAGGCTAATGAAGGAGGGGACCTCCCACCGGCCTGGGTGCACTCAATTCCAGGACCCTGGCGCCCAAACAGGCTGAGCTGTGGGATTTTGTGGCCCCAAAGACCGGAGGATGAGGCGGGGTAGGGGCATCTGGGTGCAAGCTGGGACAGGAAGAGAGAGGCAGTATCCAGGGAGAATAACCCCTGCAGGAAGAGCAGGAAGTGTGCGGGTGGGGGCGAGAGTTGGGGAATGTCGGTGGTCCCTCTCCGGGCAGCTGCCCGGTTCAGGCACTCACTCCTCACTCACCCCCAATGAATGATGGATCCTCTGGCAGACTATCAGGTCTCCTTGCAGGCTAAGTGGCTCGCTGACAAAGGGCCTGCCTTGCTGGGGGCAGGCTATTGAAGGAGGGGACCTCCCACCGGCCTGGGTGCACTCAATTCCAGGACACCGGCGCCCAAACAGGCTGAGCTGTAGGATTTTGTGGCACCAAAGATGGGAGGATGAGGCGGGGTAGAGGGTTCTGGGTGCAAGCTGGGAAGGGACAGGAAGAGAGAGGCAGTATCCGGGGAGAATAACCCCTGCAGGAAGAGCAGGAAGTGTCGATAAGCATTTTCTTTTGAAAGTGTACCTACTTCTACTGAAGCTTTCTTGAGAAAAGCATAGGCGTTTCTCTCAAAAGAGAAGCACTTGCTTTTCACAGTGGAAAGCACTGTTAGAAGTGAAGGGAGTACTGCATTTCTGTCTAAATGCTTCTCTTTGAAAGAAAAGATTCCCATTTGTTTCACACACAAGTGACGAAATTGCTTGAAAGTGTGAAAAGCATTGTCAGAGGTTAAGAGAGGTTTGCATTTCTGTCAAAAGGATGTACTTTGCGAGATGGACACTTTTTTTGTAAGTGTACTTATTTCTTTAGAAGCTTCAGAAAGAAAAGCACATGCATTTCTCGAAAAGACAAGCACTTTTTTCTAACATTGCAAAGCATTATTAGAAGGGAATGGAGTTTTGCATTTCTGTCTACATGCTGTGCTTTGAAAGATAATCATATCTGTCTAAATGCTTTACTATGAAATTGATGCACTTTCTTTTGAAAGTACTTATTACTTTAGAAACTTCAGATTAAACGCAATTGTGTTTCCCTAAAAAGAGAAACACTTGCAACTAACAGTGTAAAGCATTGTTAGAAGGGAATGGTGTGTTGCATTTCCATTCAAATGCTGTAGTTTGAAAGATAAGCACTTTCCTTTGAAAGTATACTTATTTTTTTAGAAGGTTGAGATAGAAACGCACATGCATTTTTCTCAAAAGACGAGCACTTGCTTCTAACAGTGTAAAGCATTGTTAGAATGGAATGGAGTATTGCTTTTCTGTCTACATGCTGTACGTTGAAAGATAAGCACCCCTGTCTAAATGCTTTAGTTGAAATTGAAGCACTTTCCTTTGAAAGTGTACTTATTTCTTTAGAAACGTCAGATAGAAACGCACAGGAGTTTCTCTCAAAAGAGAAACACTTGCAACTAACAGTGTAAAGCATTGTTAGAAGTGAATGGTGTGTTGCATTTCTGTTCAAATGCTGTAGTTTGAAAGATAAGTAATTTCTTTTGAAAGTATATTTATTTTTTTAGAAGGTTCAGATAGAAACGCACATGCGTTTTTCACAAAGACGAGCAGTTGCTTCTAACAGTGTAAAGCATTGTTAGAATGGAATGGAGTATTGATTTTCTGTCTACATGCTGTACTTTGAAAGATAAGCACTTCTGTCTAAATGCTTTAGTTGAAATTGAAGCACTTTCCTTTGAAAGTGTACTTATTTCTTTAGAAACTCAGATAGAAACGCACAGGCATTTCTCTCAAAAGAGAAACACTTGCAACTAACACTGTAAAGCATTGATAGAAGGGAATGGTGTGTTGCATTTCTTTTCTTTTTTCTTTTTTTTTTTTTTGGTTTTTCAAGACAGGATTTCTCTGCAGCTTTTTTAGAGCCTGTCCTGGAACTAGCTCTTGTAGACCAGGCTGGCCTCGAACTCACAGAGATCCGCCTGCCTCTGCCTCCCGAGTGCTGGGATTAAAGGCATGCGCCACCACGGCCTGGCTGGTGTGTTGCATTTCTGTTCAAATGCTGTAGTTTGAATGATAAGCACTTTCCTTTGAAAGTATACTTATTTTTTTAGAAGGTTGAGATAGAAACGCACATGCGTTTTTCTCAAACGACGAGCACTTGCTTCTAACAGTGTAAAGCATTGTTAGAATGGAATGGAGTATTGCTTTTCTGTCTACATGCTGTACTTTGAAAGATAAGCACTTCTGTCTAAATGCTTTAGTTGAAATTAAAGAGAAGAAGGTAAAGAAGGTAAAGAAGAAGTCAAAGAATGTAAAGAACTCAAAGAAGGTAAGGAAGAAAACAAAGAAAGCAAAGAAAATGGTAAACAATTTAAGGAACAATTCAGAGAAAGTAAAGAAGTCAAAAAAGGTAATGTATAATACAAAGAAGTTAAAGAAAAAAGCAAAGAAGGTAATGAAGAAGTCAAAGAAGGTAAAGAAGGGGTCACAGGAGGTTAAGAAGAATTAAAAAGGTAAAGAAGAAGTCAAAGAAGGAAATGAAGAAAGTAAAGAAGGTAAAGAAGAAGTCAAAGAAGGTAATGAAGAAAGTAAAGAAGGTAAAGTAGAAGTCAGAGAAGGTAAAGAAGAAGTCAAAGGAGGTAAAGAAGAAGGGAAAGAAGGAGGTAAAGGAGGTAAAGAAAAAGGTAAAGAAGGTAAGGAAGAAGTTAAAGAAGGTAAAGAAGAAGGTCAAGAAGGTAAAGAAGAAGGATAAGAAGGTAAAGAAGAAATCAAAGAAGGTAAATAAGAAATCAAAGAAGTAAAAGAAGAAGGCAAAGAAGGTAAAGTAGAAGGTAATGAAGATGTCAAAGAAGTGAAAAAAAGACTGTAGAGAATGTAAAAAAGAAGGTAAGAAGGTAAAGAAGAAGGTAAAGAAGGAAAAGAAGTATTCAAAGATGGAAAGCATAAGTCAAAGTAGGTAAAGAAGAAGGTAAATAAGGTAAAGAAGAAGTCAAAGAAAGTAAAAAAGGAGGTAAAGAAGGTAAAGAAGAAGGTAAATAAGAAGGTTAAGAAGAAAAAGTACAAGGTTAAGAAGGTAAAGAAGAAGTCAAAAAAGGTAAAGAAGAAGTCACAAAAGGTAAAGAAGCAGTTAAGGAAGTTACAGAAGTAGTCAAAAAATGTAAAAATTTCAAATTAGGTGAAGGAGGTAAAGAAGAAGTCAACGAAGGTAAATAAGAAGTCAAAGGAGGTAAAGAAGAAGGTAAAGAAGGTAAGGAAGAAGTTTAAGAAGGTATAGAAGAGGTCAAAAAAGATGAAGAAATCAAAGAAGGAAAAGAAGTAGACAAAGAATGTAAAGAAGAAGTCACTGAAGGCAAAGAAGAAGGTGAGAAGGTAAAGAAGAAGTCAAAGAAGGTAAAGAAGAAGTCAAAGTAGGTTAAGAAGTAGGTCAGTAAGGTAAAGAAGAAGTCAAAGAAGGTAAAGAAGAAGTCAAAGTAGGTAAAGAAGAAGGTAAAGAAGGTAAGAAAGAAGTCAAATAAGGTATAGAAGGCATCAAAAACGGTAAAGAAGTCAAAGAAGGTAAAGTAGAAGGTAATGAAGAATGCAAAGAAGTGAAAGAAGAGTGTAGAGAACATAAAAAAGAAGGTAGGAAGGTAAAGAAGAAGGTAAAGAAGGAAAAGAAGTATTCAAAGATGGTAAAGAATAAGTCAAAGTAGGTACAGAAGAAGGTAAATAAGGTAAAGAAGAAGTCAAAGAAAGTAAAGAAGTAGGTAAAGAAGGTAAAGAAGAAGGTAAATAAGGTAAATAAGAAGGTTAAGAAGAAAAAGTACAAGGTTAAGAAGGTAAAGAAGAAGTCAAAGAAGGTAAAGAAGAAGTCACACAAGGTAAAGAAGCAGTTTAAAAAGTTACAGAAGAAGTCAAAAAAATAAAAATGTCAAATTAGGTGAAGAAGGTAAAGAAGAAGTCAACGAAGGTAAATAAGAAGTCAAAGGAGGTAAAGAAGAAGGTAAAGAAGGTAAGGAAGAAGTTAAAGAAGGTATAGAAGAGGTCAAAAAAGATGAAGAAGTCAAAGAAGGCAAAAAAGTAGACAAAGAAATTAAAGAAGAAGTCACTGAAGGTAAAGAAGAAGGTAAGAAGGTAAAGAAAAAGGTCAAGAAGGTAAAGAAGAAGTCAAAGAATGTAAAAAAGGAGGTAAAGAAGGTAAAGAAGAAGTCAAAGAAGGTAAAGAAGTAGGTCAATAATGTGAAGAAGAATGTAAATTAGTTAAATAAGAAGGTTAAAAAGAAAAAGTACAAGGTTAAGAAGGTAAAGAAGAAGTCAAAGAAGGTAAAGAAGAAGTCAAAAAAGGTAAAGAAGCCGTAAAAGAATGTACAGAAGAAGTCAAAAAAGGTAAAGATGTCAAATTAGGTGAAGAAGGTAAAGAAGAAGTCAACGAAGGTAAAGAAGAAGTCAAAGAAAGTAAAGAAGAACGTAAAAAGTGTAAAGAAGTCAAAAAAGGTACAGAAGAATACAACGGATGTAAATTAAGGTAAAGAAGGTAAAGAAGAAATCCAAGAACATATAGATGAGGTCAAAAATGGTAAAGAATTCAAAGAATGTAAAGTAGAAGTCAAAGAATGTAAAGAAGTTATCAATGAAGGTAAAAAAGGAGTCAAAGAATGTATAGAAGTCAAAAACGGTAAAGAAGTTAAAGAAGGTAATGAAGAAGTTAAAAAAATAAAGAAAAAGTCAAGGAAGGTAAAGAAGCATGTAAAGAATGTAAAGAAGAAGTAAAAGAAGGTAAAGAAAAAGGTAAAGAAATTAAAGAAGAAGTCAAAGAAGGTAAAGAACAAGGCAAAGAAGGTAAAGTAGAACGTAAAGGAGGAGTCAAAGAAGGTAAAGAAGAAGGTAGAGAACCTAAAGAAGAAGGATAAGAAGGTAAAGAAGAAGGGAAAGTAGGGAAAGAAGAAGTTAAATAGAGTAAAGAAGTAGGTAAAGAAGGTAAAGAAGAAGGTAAATAAGGTAAAGAAGAAGGTAAAGTACAAGGTAAAGAAGGTAAAGAAAAAGTCAAAGAAATAAATGAAGAAGTAAAAGAAGGTAAAGAAGAAGTCAAAGGAGGTAAAGAATACATCAAAATGTTAAATAAGAAGTCAAAGAAGGTAAAGAAGTCAATGAAGGTAAAAAGAAGTTTAAAAAGAAAAACAAAATGTCAAAGAAGGTAAAAAAGTAGGTAAAAAGGGAAAGAAGAAGTCAAAAAAGGTAAAGAAGGAGTCAAAGCAGGTAAAGAAGAATTCAAAATGTTAAATAAGGAGTCAAAGAAGGTAAAGAAGAAGTCACTGAAAGTAAAGAAGAACGTAAGAAGTTAAAGAAGAAATCAAAGAAGGTAATAAAGAAGTCAAAGGAGGTAAAGAAGAAGGTAAAGAAGATAAGAAGAAGTCAAAGAAGGTATGAAGAGTTCAAAAAAGGTAAAGAAGTCAAAGAAGGTAAAGAAGTAGTCAAAGAAATTAAAGAAGAAGTCACTGAAGGTAAAGAAGAAGGTAAGAAGGTAAAGAAGAAGTCAAAGAAGGTAAAGAAGTAGGTCAGTAAGGTAAAGAAGAAGTCAAAGAAGGTAAAGAAGAAGGTAAAGAAGGTAAGGAAGAAGTCAAATAAGGTATAGAAGGCATCAAAAACGGTAAAGACTTAAAAGAAGGTAAAGAAGTAGTCAAAGAAAATTATAAGAAGTTCCTGAAGGTAAAGGAGAAGGTAAGAAGGTAAAGAAGAAGTTAAAGAAAGTAAAGAAGAAGTCAAAGGAGGTAAAGAAGAAGGAAAAGAAGATAAAGAAGGAATCAAAGAAGGTAAAGAAGAAATCAAAGAAGTAAAAGAAGAAGGCAAAGAAGGTAAAGTAGAAAGTAAAGAAGATGTCAAAGAAGTGAAAGAAGAGTGTAGAGAACGTAAAAAGAAGGTAAGAAGGTAAAGAAGGAAAAGATGTATTCAAAGATGGTAAAGAATAAGTCAAAGTAGGTAAAGGAGAAGGTAAATAAGGTAAGGAAGAAGTCAAAGAAAGTAAAGAAGTAGGTAAAGAAGGTAAATAAGGTAAATAAGAAGGTTACGAAGAAAAAGTACAAGGTTAAGAAGGTAAAGAAGAAGTCAAAAAAGGTAAAGAAGAAGTCACAAAAGGTAAAGAAGGAGTTAAAGAAGTTACAGAAGAAGTCAAAAAAAGGTAAAAATGTCAAATTAGGTGAAGAAGGTAAAGAAGAAGTCAACGAAGGTAAATAAGAAGTCAAAGGAGGTAAAGAAGAAGGTAAAGAAGGTAAGGAAGAAGTTAAAGAAGGCATAGAAGAGGTAAAAAAAGATGAAGAAGTAAAAGAAGGCAAAGAAGTAGACAAAGAAAGTAAAGAAGAAGTCACTGAATGTAAACAAGAAGGTAAGAAGGTAAAGAAGAAGGTCAAGTAGGTAAAGAAGAAGTCAAAGAAGGTAAAGAAGAAGAAGTCAAATAAGGTAAAGAAGAAGTCAAAGGAGGTAAGGAAGGAGGCAAAGAAGGTAAGGAAGAAGTCCAAGAAGATATAGATGAGGTCAAAAATGGTAAAGAATTAAAAGAAGGTAAAGTAGAAATCAAAGAAAGTAAAGGAGGTATCAATGAAGTTAAAAAAGGAGTCAAAGAATGTATAGAAGAAGTCAAAAACGGTAAAGAAGTTAAAGAAGGTAATGAAGAAGTCAAAAAAAGTAAAGAAGTAGTCAAGGAAGGTAAAGAAGCATGTAAAGAATGTAAAGAAGAAGTAAAAGAAGGTAAAGAAGAAGGTAAAGAAAGTAAAGAAGAAGTCAAAGAAGGTAAAGAACGTAATGAAGAAATCAAAGGAGGTAAAGTAGAAGGTAAAGAAGGTAAAGAAAAAGGCAAAGAAGGTACAGACGAGTTCAAAAATGTAAAGAATTAAAAGAAGGTAAAGAAAACGTCAAAGAAAGTAAAGCAGAAGTAAAGGATGTAAAAGAAGAAGGTAAAGAAGGTAAAGAAGAAGACAAAGAAGGTAAAGAAGAAGGTCAAGAAGGTAAAGAAGACGTCAAAGTGGGTAAAGAAGAAGTCAAAGGAAATAAAGAAGAAGGTAAAGAAGATAAGAAGTCAAAGAAGGTATAGAATAGGTCAAAAAACGTAAAGAAGAAGGTAAAGAAGGTAAAGAAGTAGGCAAAGAAAGTAAAGAAGAAGGCACTGAAGGTATAGAAGAAGGTAAAAAAGGTAAATAAGAAGTCAAAGAAGGTAAAGAAGGAGTCAAAGGAGGTTAAGAAGAATTAAAAAGGTAAAGAAGAAGTCAAAGAAAGTAAAGAAGTTTGTAAACAAGGTGAAGAAGAAGGTAAATAAGGTAAAGAATAAGGTAAATAAAGAAAAGTACAAGGAAAAGAATATGAAGAAGTCAAAGATGGCAAAGAAGAAGTTAAAGCAGGTAATGAAGGAGTCAAAATAGATAAATGAAAAGATAAAGAAGGTAAAGAAGAAGTCAAAGAAGGTAAAGAACAAGTAAAAGGAGGTAAAGAAGTAGGTAAAGAAGGTAAAGAAGATGTCAAGGAAAGTAAAGAATAATTAAAAGAAGGTAAAGAAATGTCAAAGAAGGTAAAGAAGATGTCAAGGAAAGTAAAGAAGAAGTCAATGAAGGTAAAGAGAAAAGGTAAAGAAGGTAAAGAAGAAGTCAAAGAAGGTACAGAAGGAGTCAAAAAAGGTAAAGAAGACAAAGAACGTAAGGAATGTAAAGAATTAGTCAAAGAACATTAAAGAAGAAGTCAAAGAAGGTAAAGAAGTCAAAGAAGGTAAAGAAGAAGTCAAAGAAAGTAAAGAAAAAGGAAAAGAATTTAAGGAATAATTCAAAGAAGGTAAGGATTCAAAAAATGGTAAAGTATAATACAAAGAAGTTAAGAAAAAAGCAAAGAAGGTAAAGAAGAAGTCAAAGAGTTAAAGAAGGAGTCAAAGGAGTTTAAGAAGAATTAAAAAGGTAAAGAAGAAGTCAAAGAATGTAACGAAGAATGTAAAGAAGGTAAAGAAGAAGTCAAAATGGGTAAAGAACAAGTCAAAGGATGTAAATAAAAAGGTAAAGAACGTAAAGAAGAAGTCACAATAGGTATAGATGAGGTCAAAAAAGGTAAAGAATTCAAAGAAGGTAAAGTAGAAGTCAAAGAAAGTAAAGAAGAAGTCAAGGAAGGTAAAGAAGAAGTTAAGAAGGTAAACAAGAAGTCAAAGAAGGTAAAGAAGTCAAGGAAAGTAAAGAATAATTAAAAGAAGGTAAAGAAAAAGTCAAAGAGGGTAAAGCAGAAGTCAAAGAAGTTAAAGAAGGAGTCAAAGGAGGTTAAGAAGAATTAAAAAGGTAAAGAAGAAGTCAAAGAAGGTAATGAAGAAATCAAAGGAGGTAAAGTAGAAGGTAAAGAAGGTAAAGAAGAAGGCAAAGAAGGTAAAGAAGAAGGTCAAGAAGGTAAAGAAGATGTCAAAGTGCGTAAAGAAGAAGTCAAAGGACATAAAGAAGAAGGTAAAGAAGATAAGAGAAGTCAAAGAAGGTATACAAGAGGTCAAAAGAGGTAAAGAAGTCAAAGAAGGTAAAGAAGTAGTCAACAAGGGTAAAGAAGAAGTCACTGAAGGTAAAGAAGAAGGTAAGAAGGTAAAGAAGAGGTTAAAGAATGCAAAGAAGAAGTCAAAGGAGGTAAAGAAGAAGGTAAAGAAGATAAAAAATTCAAAGAAGGTATAGAAGTGGTCAAAAAAGTTAAAGAAGTCAAAGAAGGTAAAGAAGGAGTCAAAGAAAGTAAAGAAGTATTCACTGAACGTAAAGAAGGTAAGAATTTAAAGAAGAAGTCAAAGAAGGTAAAGAAGAAGTAAGGAAAGTAAAGAATAATTAAAAGATGGTAATGAAAAAGTCAAAGAGGGTAAAGCAGATGTCAAAGAAGGTAAAGAAGAAGTCAAGGATGTAAAGAAGAGTGTAAAGAAGGTAAAGAAGAAGTCAAAGAAGTTATAGATGTGTTCAAAAAAGTAAAGAATTCACAGAAGGTAAATTAGAAGTCAAAGAAAGGAAAGAAGAAATCAATGAAGGTAAAGAAGTAGGTAAAGAAGAAGTCAAAGAAGGTAAAGAAAACGGTAAAGAAGGTAAAGAATAATTAAAAGAAGGTAAAGAAGTCAAAGAAGGTAAAGAATAATACAAAGTAGTTAACGAAAAAAGCAAAGAAGGTGAAGAAGTCAAAGAAGGTAAAGAAGGAGTCAAAGGAGGTAAAGAAGAATTAAAACGGTAAAGAAGAAGTCAAAGAGGTAATGAAGAAGGTAAAGAAGGTAAAGTAGAAGACAAAGAACGTAAAGAAGTAGACAAAGTAGGTAAAGAAGAAGGTATAGAAGATCAGAAGAAGTCAAAGAAGGTATAGACGTGGTCAAAAAGGTAAAGAAGTCAAAGAAGGTAAAGAAGTAGTCAAAGAAAGTAAAGAAGATGTCACTGAAGTTAAAGAAGAAGGTAAGAAGGTAAAGGAGAAGTCAAAGAAGGTAAAGAAGAGGTCAAAGGAGTTAAAGAAGAAGGTAAAGAAGATAAGAAGAATTCAAAGAAGGTATAGAAGAGGTCAAAACAGGTAAAGAAGTCAAAGAAGGTAAAGAAGTAGTCAACAAGGGTAAAGAAGAAGTCACTGAAGGTAAAGAAGGAAGTCAAGAAGGTAAAGAAGTCAAAGAAGGAAAAGAAGAAGGTGAAGAAGGTAAAGTAGAAGGTAATAAAGAAGCCAAAATAGGGAAAGAAGAAGGAAGAGAATGTAAAAAAAGGTAAAGAAGGTAAAGAAGATGGTAAAGAAGAAAGGAAGTATTCAAAGAAGGTAGAGAAAAAGTCAAAGTAGATAAAGAAGGGAGAGAAGAAGTCAAAGAAAGTAAAGAAGTTTGTAAACAAGGTGAAGAAGAAGGTAAATAAGGTAAAGAATAAGGTAAATAAAGAAAAGTACATGGAAAAGAATATGAAGAAGTCAAAGAAGGCAAAGAAGAAGTTAAAGCAGGTAATGAAGGAGTCAAAATAGATAAAGGAAAAGATAAAGAAGGTAAAGAAGAAGTCAAAGAAGGTAAAGAACAAGTAAAAGGAGGTAAAGAAGTAGGTAAAGAAGGTAAAGAAGATGTCAAGGAAAGTAAAGAATAATTAAAAGAAGGTAAAGAAATGTCAAGGAAAGTAAAGAAGAAGTCAATGAAGGTAAAGAGAAAAGGTAAAGAAGGTAAAGAAGAAGTCAAAGAAGGTACAGAAGGAGTCAAAAAAGGTAAAGAAGACAAAGAAGGTAAGGAATGTAAAGAATTAGTCAAAGAACATTAAAGAAGAAGTCAAAGAAGGTAAAGAAGTCAAAGAAGGTAAAGAAGAAGTCAAAGAATGTAACGAAGAATGTAAAGAAGTTAAAGAAGAAGTCAAAATGGGTAAAGAACAAGTCAAATGATGTAAATAAAAAGGTAAAGAACGTAAAGAAGAAGTCACAATATGTAGTGTGAAGCGGCGGGGCCTTGTCCCACCACCCGGCTAGCTTTACCCAAAATAATTACACGGAAACTGTATTCTTTTAAAACACTGCCTGGCCCATAGTTTCAGCCTCTTATTGGTTAATTCTCACATCTTCCTTTAACCCATATTTAGTAATCTGGGTAGCACCACGAGGTGTGGCTTACCAGGAGAGATCTTAACCTGCGTCCATCTCGGAGAGGAGCAGCATGGAGACTCCCTATGGAGACTGCCTGAAGCGTCTCTCTAACTCTACGTCCTTGTTCCCACAATTCTGTTCTGTCTACTCCACCTACCTAAATTTCTGTTCTTAAAGGGCAAAGGCAGTTTTCTTTATTAATTAACCAATGAAAGAAACATAGACAGATAACTCTCCTCCATCAACAATAGGTATAGATGAGGTCAAAAAAGGTAAAGAATTCAAAGAAGGTAAAGTAGAATTCAAAGAAAGTAAAGAAAAAGTCAATGAAGGTAAAGAAGAAGGTAAGAAGGTAAAGAAGGCAAAGAAGGGACAGACGAGTTCAAAAATGTAAGGAATTAAAAGAAGGTAAAGAAAACGTCAAAGAAAGTAAAGCAGAAGTAAAGGATGTTAAAGAAGAAGGTAAAGAAGGTAAAGAAGAAGTCAAAGAAGGTAAAGAAGAAGGTCAAGAAGGTAAAGAAGACGTCAAAGTGCGTAAAGAAGAAATCAAAGGACATAAAGAAGAAGGTAAAGAAGATAAGAAGAAGTCAAGGATGTAAAGAAGAGGGTAAAAAAGGTAAAGAAGAAGTCAAAGAAGGTATAGACGTGGCGAAAAAGGTAAAGAAGTCAAAGAAGTTAAAGAAGTAGTCAAAGAAAGTAAAGAAGATGTCACTGAAGGTAAAGAAGAAGGTAATAAGGTAAAGAAGAATTCAAGAATGTAAAGAAAACGGTAAAGAAGGTAAAGAATAATTAAAAGAAGGTAAAGAACTCAAAGAAGGTAAAGAAGTAGTCAAACAAAGTAAAGAAGATGTCACTGAAGGTAAAGAAGAAGGTAAGAAGGTAAAGAAGAAGTCAAAGAAGTTAAAGAAGAGGTCAAAGGAGTTAAAGAAGAAGGTAAAGAAGATGAGAAGAAGTCAAAGAAAGTATAGAAGAGGTCAAACAGGTAAAGAAGTCAAAGAAGGTAAAGAAGTAGTCAACAAGGGTAAAGAAGAAGTCACTGAAGGTAAAGAAGAAGGCAAGAAGTTAAAGAAGAAGTCAAAGAAGGTAAAGAAGGAAGTCAAGAAGGTAAAGAAGTCAAAGAAGGAAAAAAGAAGGAGAAGAAGGTAAAGTAGAAGGTAATAAAGAAGTCAAAGGAGGGAAAGAAGAAGGAAGAGAATGTAAAAAAAGGTAAAGAAGGTAAAGAAGAAGGTAAAGAAAAAAGGAAGTATTCAAAGATGGTAGAGAAAAAGTCAAAGTAGGTAAAGAAGAAGGTAAAGAAGGGAAAGAAGAAGTCAAAGAAAGTAAAGAAGTTTGTAAACAAGGTGAAGAAGAAGGTAAATAAGGTAAAGAATAAGGTAAATAAAGAAAAGTACAAGGAAAAGAATATGAAGAAGTCAAAGATGGCAAAGAAGAAGTTAAAGCAGGTAATGAAGGAGTCAAAATAGATAAAGGAAAAGATAAAGAAGGTAAAGAAGAAGTCAAAGAAGGTAAAGAACAAGTAAAAGGAGGTAAAGAAGTAGGTAAAGAAGGTAAAGAAGATGTCAAGGAAAGTAAAGAATAATTAAAAGAAGGTAAAGAAATGTCAAAGAAGGTAAAGAAGATGTCAAGGAAAGTAAAGAAGTCAATGAAGGTAAAGAAAAAAGGTAAAGAAGGTAAAGAAGAAGTCAAAGAAGGTACAGAAGGAGTCAAAAAAGGTAAAGAAGACAAAGAAGGTAAGGAATGTAAAGAATTAGTCAAAGAACATTAAAGAAGAAGTCAAAGAAGGTAAAGAAGTCAAAGAAGGTAAAGAAGAAGTCAAAGAAAGTAAAGAAAAAGGAAAAGAATTTAAGGAATAATTCAAAGAAGGTAAGGATTCAAAAAAGGTAAAGTATAATACAAAGATGTTAAGAAAAAAGCAAAGAAGGTAAAGAAGAAGTCAAAGAGTTAAAGAAGGAGTCAAAGGAGTTTAAGAAGAATTAAAAGGTAAAGAAGAAGTCAAAGAATGTAACGAAGAATGTAAAGAAGGTAAAGAAGAAGTCAAAATGGGTAAAGAACAAGTCAAAGGATGTAAATAAAAAGGTAAAGAACGTAAAGAAGAAGTCACAATAGGTATAGATGAGGTCAAAAAAGGTAAAGAATTCAAAGAAGGTAAAGTAGAAGTCAAAGAAAGTAAAGAAGAAGTCAATGAAGGTAAAGAAGAAGTTAAGAAGGTAAACAAGAAGTCAAAGAAGGTAATGAAGTAATGAAAGGAGGTAAAGTAGAAGGTAAAGAAGGTAAAGAAGAAGGCAATGAAGGTACAGACGAGTTCAAAAATGTAAGGAATTAAAAGAAGGTAAAGAAAACGTCAAAGAAAGTAAAGCAGAAGTAAAGGATGTTAAAGAAGAAGTTAAAGAAGGTAAAGAAGAAGTCAAAGGACATAAAGAAAAAGGTAAAGAAGATAAGAAGTCAAAGAAGGAATAGAAGAGGTCAAAACAGGTAAAGAAGTCAAAGAAGGTAAAGAAGTAGTCAACAAGGGTAAAGAAGAAGTCACTGAAGGTAAAGAAGAAGGTAAGAAGGTAAAGAAGTAGTCAAAGAAGGTAAAGAAGAAGTCAAAGGAGGTAAAGAAGAAGGTAAAGAAGATAAAAAATTCAAAGAAGGTATAGAAGTGGTCAAAAAAGGTAAAGAAGTCAAAGAAGGTAAAGAAGGAGTCAAAGAAAGTAAAGAAGAATTCACTGAAGGTAAAGAAGGTAAGAAGTTAAAGAAGAAGTAAAAGAAGGTAAAGAAGAAGTGAGGAAAGTAAAGAATAATTAAAAGAAGATAATGAAAAAGTCAAAGAGGGTAAAGCAGATGTCAAAGAAGGTAAAGAAGAAGTCAAGGATGTAAAGAAGAGTGTAAAGAAGGTAAAGAAGAAGTCAAAGAAGGTATAGATATGTTCAAAAAAGTAAAGAATTCACAGAAGGTAAATTAGAAGTCAAAGAAAGGAAAGAAGAAATCAATGAAGGTAAAGAAGTTGGTAAAGAAGAAGTCAAAGAAGGTAAAGAAAACGGTAAAGAAGGTAAAGAATAATTAAAAGAAGTTAAAGAAGTCAAAGAAGGTAAAGTATAAAACAAAGTAGTTAACGAAAAATGCAAACAATGTGAAGAAGGCAAAGAAGGTAAAGAAGGAGTCAAAGGAGGTAAAGAAGAATTAAAACGGTAAAGAAGAAGTCAAAGAGGTAATGAAGAAGGTAAAGAAGGTAAAGTAGAAGTCAAAGAACGTAAAGAAGTAGACAAAGTAGGTAAAGAAGAAGGTATAGAAGATCAGAAGAAGTCAAAGAAGGTATAGACGTGGTTTGAAAGTGTACTTATTTCTTTAGAAACTTAAGATAGAAACACACAAGCATTTCTCTCAAAAGAGAAACACTTGCAGTAAACAGTGTAAAGCATTGTTAGAAGGGAATGGTGTGTTGCATTTCTGTTTAAATGCTGTAGTTTAAAAGATAAGTACTTTCTTTGGAAGTATAGTTATTTTTTAAGAATGTTGCGATATAAACGCACATGCGTTTTGCTCAAAAGATGAGCACCTGTTCCTAACAGTGTAAAGCATTGTTAGCAGGGAATGGTGTGTTGCATTTTTGTTCAAATGCTGTAGTTTGAAAGATAAGCACTTTCCTTTGAAAGTATACTTATTATTTAGAAGGCTGAGATAGAAAGGCACATGAGTTTTTCTCAAAAGACAAGCACTTGCTTCTAACAGAGTAAAGCATTGTTAGAATGGACTGGAGTATTGCTTTTCTGTCTACATGCTGTACTTTGAAAGATAAGCATTTTTGTCTAAATGCTTTTGTTGAAATTGAAGCACTTTCCTTTGAAAGTATACTTACTTCTTTAGAAACTTGAGATAGAAACACACAAGCATTTCTCTCAAAAGAGAAACACTTGCAGTTAACAGTGTAAAGCATTGTTAGAAGGGAATGGTGTGTTGCATTTCTGTTTAAATGCTGTAGTTTAAAAGATAAGTACTTTCTTCGGAAGTATACTTATTTTTTAAGATGGTTGCAATAGAAACGCACATGCGTTTTTCTCAAAAGATGAGCACTTGTTCCTAACAGTGTAAAGCATTGTTAGCAGGGAATGGTGTTTTGCATTTCTGTTGAAATGCTGTAGTTTGAAAGATAAGAACTTTCCTTTTTAAGGAAACTTAATTTTTTAGAAGGTTGAGATAGAAAGGCACATGCGTTTGTCTCAAAAGATGAGCACTTGCTTCCAACATTGTACAGCATTGTTAGAATGGAAAGTAGTATTGCTTTTCTGTCTACATGCTGTACTTTGAAAGATAAGCATTTCTGTCTAAATGCTTTAGTTGAAATTGAAGCACTTTCGTTTGAAAGTGTACTTATTTCTTTAGAAACTTCAGGTAGAAACACACAGGCATTTCTCCAAAAGAGAAACACTTGCAACTGTGTCAAAAATTGTTAGCAGGGAATGGTGTGTTGCATTTCTATTCAATTGCTATAGTTTAAAAGTTAAGCTCTTTCTTTTTAAGGTATACTTATTTTTTTAGAAGATTGAGATAGAAAGGCACATGCGTTTTTCTCAAAAGATGAGCACTTGCTTCTAACAATGTAAAGCATTGTTAGAATGCACTGGAGTATTCCTCTTCTGTCTACATGCTGTACTTTGAAAGATAAGCATTTCTGTCTAAATGCTTTAGTTGAAATTGAAGCACTTTCCTTTGAAAGTGTACTTATATCTTTAGAAACTTGAGATAGAAACACACAGGCGTTTCTCTCAAAAGAGACACACTTGCAACTAACAGTGTAAAGCATTGTTAGCAGGGAATGCTGTGTTGCATTTCTATTCAAATGCTGTAGTTTAAAAGAAAAGATCTTTCATTTTAAGTTGTACTTATTTTTTTAAAAGGTTGAGATAGAAAGGCACATGCGTTTTTCTCAAAAGATGAGCAATTGCTCCTAACAGTGTAAAGCATTTTTAGAATGGAATATAGTATTGATTTTCTGTCTACATGCTGTACTTTGAAAGATAAGCATTTCTGTCTAAATGCTTTAGTTGAAATTGAAGCACTTTTCTTTGAAAGTGTGCTTATTTTTTAGAAAATTCAGATAGAAACACACAGCTCTTTCTCAAAAGAGAAACACTTGCAACTAACAGTGTATAGCATTGTTAGAAGGGAATGGTGTGTTGCATTTCTGTTCAAACGCTGTAGTTTAAAAGATAAGCACTTTCTTATGAAAGTATACTCATTTTTAAGAAGGTTGCTATAGAAACGCACATGTGTTTTCCTCAAAATAAGAACACTTGTTCCTAACAGTGTGAAGCATTGTTAGCAGGGAATGGTGTGTTGCATTTCTGTTCAAATGCTGTAGTTTGAAAGATAAGCACTTTCCTTTGAAAGTATATTTATTTTTTTAGAAGGTTGAGTTAGAAACGTACATGCATTTTTATCAAACGACAAGCACTTGCTTCTAACAGTGTAAAGCAGTGTTAGAATGGACTACAATATTGCTTTTCTGTCTGCATGTTGTACTTTGAAAGTTAAGCATTTCTGTCTAAATGCTTTAGTTGAAATTGAAGCACTTTCCTTTGAAAGTGTACTTATTTCTTTAGAAACTTGAGATAGAAACACACAGGCATTTCTCTCAAAAGAGAAACACTTGCAAATAACAGTGTAAAGCATTGTTAGCAGGGAATGGTGTGTTGCTATTCAAATGCTGTAGTTTAAAAGACAAGCTCTTTCTTTTAAAGTATACTTATTTTTTTAGAAGGTTGAGATAGAAACGCACATGCGTTTTTCTCAAGACGAGCACTTGCTTCTAACAGTGTAAAGCATTGTTAGAATGGACTGGAGTATTGCTTTTCTGTGTACATGCTGTACTTTGAAAGATAAGCATTTCTGTCTAAATGCTTTAGTTGAAATTGAAGCACTTTCCTTTGAAAGTGTACTTATTTCTTTAGAAACTTGAGATAGAAACACACAAGCGTTTCTCTCAAAAGAGAAACACTTGCAGTTAACAGTGTAAAGCATTGTTAGAAGGGAATGGTGTGTTGCATTTCTTTTTAAATGCTGTAGTTTAAAAGATAAGTACTTTCTTTGGAAGTATACTTAATTTTTAAGAATGTTGCTATAGAAACGCACATGCGTTTTTCTCAAATGATGAGCACTTGTTCCTAACAGTGTAAAGCATTGTTAGCAGGGAATGGTGTGTTGCATTTTTGTTCAAATGCTGTAGTTTGAAAGATAAGCACTTTCCTTTGAAAGTATACTCATTTCTTTAGAAGGCTGAGATAGAAAGGCACATGCGTTTTTTTTAAAAGACGAGCACTTGCTTCTAACAGAGTAAAGCATTGTTAAAATGGACTGGAGTATTCCTTTTCTGTCTACATGCTGTACTTTGAAAGATAAGCATTTTTGTCTAAATTCTTTTGTTGAAATTGAAGCACATTCCTTTGAAAGTGTACTTATTCCTTTAGAAACTTGAGATAGAAACACACAAGCGTTTCTCTCAAAAGAGAAACACTTGCAGTTAACAGTGTAAAGCATTGTTAGAAGGGAATGGTGTGTTGCATTTCTGTTTAAATGCTGTAGTTTAAAAGATAAGTACTTTCTTCGGGAGTATACTTATTTTTTAAGATGGTTGCAATAGAAACGCACATGCGTTTTTCCCAAAAGATGAGCACTTGTTCCTAACAGTGTAAAGCATTGTTAGCAGGGAATGGTGTGTTGCATTTCTGTTGAAATGCTGTAGTTTGAAAGATAAGAATTTTCCTTTTTAAGGAAACTTAATTTTTTAGAAGGTTGAGATAGAAAGGCACATGCGTTTGTCTCAAAAGATGAGCACTTGCTTCCAACATTGTACAGCATTTTTAGAATGGAATGTAGTATTGATTTTCTGTCTACATGCTGTACTTTGAAAGATAAGCATTTCTGTCTAAATGCTTTAGTTGAAATTGAAGCACTTTCGTTTGAAAGTGTACTTATTTCTTTAGAAACTTCAGGTAGAAACACACAGGCATTTCTCCAAAAGAGAAACATTTGCAACTGTGTCAAAAATTGTTAGCAGGGAATGGTGTGTTGCATTTCTACTCAATGCTGTAGTTTAAAAGACAAGCTCTTTCTCTTTAAAGTATACTTATTTTTTAGAAGGTTGAGATAGAAACGAACATGCGTTTTTCTCAAGACGAGCACTTGGTTCTAACAGTGTAAAGCATTGTTAGAATGGACTGGAGTATTGCTTTTCTGTGTACATGCTGTACTTTGAAAGATAAGCATTTCTGTCTAAATGCTTTAGTTGAAATTGAAGCAGTTTCCTTTGAAAGTGCACTTATTTCTTTAGAAACTTGAGATAGAAACACACAAGCATTTCTCTCAAAAGAGAAACACTTGCAGTTAACAGTGTAAAGCATTGTTAGAAGGGAATGGTGTGTTGCATTTCTTTTTAAATGCTGTAGTTTAAAAGATAAGTACTTTCTTTGGAAGTATACTTATTTTTTAAGAATGTTGCTATAGAAACGCACATGCGTTTTTCTCAAATGATGAGCACTTGTTCCTAACAGTGTAAAGCATTGTTAGCAGGGAATGGTGTGTTGCATTTTTATTCAAATGCTGTAGTTTGAAAGATAAGCACTTTCCTTTGAAAGTATACTTATTTCTTTAGAAGGCTGAGATAGAAAGGCACATGCGTTTTTCTCAAAAGACGAGCACTTGCTTCTAACAGAGTAAAGCAGTGTTAGAATGGACTGGAGTATTGCTTTTCTGTCTACATGCTGTACTTTGAAAGATAAGCATTTTTGTCTAAATGCTTTTGTTGAAATTGAAGCACATTCCTTTGAAAGTGTACTTATTTCTTTAGAAACTTGAGATAGAAACACACAAGCGTTTCTCTCAAAAGAGAAACACTTGCAGTTAACAGTGTAAAGCATTGTTATAAGGGAATGGTGTGCTGCATTTCTGTTTAAATGCTGTAGTTTAAAAGATAAGTACTTTCTTCGGAAGTATACTTATTTTTTAAGAAGGTTGCAATAGAAACGCACATGCGTTTTTCTCAAAAGAAGAGCACTTGTTCCTAACAGTGTAAAGCATTGTTAGCAGGGAATGGTGTGTTGCATTTCTATTCAAATGCTGTAGTTTAAAAGACAAGCTCTTTCTTTTTAAAGTATACTTATTTTTTTAGAAGGTTGAGATAGAAAAGCACATGCGTTTTTCTCAAGACGAGCACTTGCTTCTAACAGTGTAAAGCATTGTTAGAATGGACTGGAGTATTGCTTTTCTGTCTACATGCTGTACTTTGAAAGATAAGCATTTCTGTCTAAATGCTTTAGTTGAAATTGAAGCACTTTCCTTTGAAAGTGTACTTATTTCTTTAGAAACTTAAGATAGAAACACACAAGCGTTTCTCTCAAAAGAGAAACACTTGCAGTTAACAGTGTAAAGCATTGTTAGAAGGGAATGGTGTGTTGCATTTCTGTTTAAATGCTGTAGTTTAAAGATAAGTACTTTCTTCGGAAGTATACTTATTTTTTAAGAAGGTTGCAATAGAAACGCACATGCGTTTTTCTCAAAAGATGAGCACTTGTTCCTAACAGTGTAAAGCATTGTTAGCAGGGAATGGTGTGTTGCATTTCTGTTGAAATGCTGTAGTTTGAAAGATAAGCACTTTCCTTTTAAGGATACTTATTTTTTTAGAAGGTTGAGATAGAAAGGCACATGCCTTTGTCTCAAAATATGAGCACTTGCTTCCAACATTGTACAGCATTTTTAGAATGGAATGTAGTATTGATTTTCTGTCTACATGCTGTACTTTGAAAGATAAGCATTTCTGTCTAAATGCTTTAGTTGAAATTGAAGCACTTTCGTTTGAAAGTGTACTTATTTCTTTAGAAACTTCAGGTAGAAACACACAGGCATTTCTCCAAAAGAGAAACACTTGCAACTGTGTCAAAAATTGTTAGCAGGGAATGGTGTGTTCCATTTCTATTCAATTGCCATAGTTTAAAATATAAGCTCATTCTTTTTAAGGTATACTTATATTTTTAGAAGATTGAGATAGAAAGGCACATGCGTTTTTCTGAAAAGATGAGCACTTGCTTCTAACAATGTAAAGCATTGTTAGAATGGACTGGAGTATTCCTTTTCTGTCTACATGCTGTACTTTGAAAGATAAGCATTTCTGTCTAAATGCTTTAGTTGAAATTGAAGCACTTTCCTTTGAAAGTGTACTTATATCTTTAGAAACTTGAGATAGAAACACACACGCGTTTCTCTCAAAAGAGAAACACTTGCAACTAACAGTGTAAAGCATTGTTAGCAGGGAATGGTGTGTTGCATTTCTATTCAAATGCTGTAGTTTAAAAGATAAGATCTTTCTTTTTAAGGTATACTTATTTTTTTAGAAGGTTGAGATAGAAAGGCACATGCGTTTGTCTCAAAAGACAAGCACTTGCTTCCAACAGTGTACAGCATTGTTAGAATGGACTGGAGTATTGCTTTTCTGTCTACATGCTGTACTTTGAAAGATAAGCATTTCTGTCTAAATGCTTTAGTTGAAATTGAAGCACTCTCCTTTGAAAGTGTACTTATTTCTTTAGAAACTTGAGATAGAAACACACAAGCATTTCTCTCAAAAGAGAAACACTTGCAGTTAACAGTGTAAAGCATTGTTAGAAGGTTTGTTGCATTTCTGTTTAAATTCTGTAGTTTGAAAGATAAGTACTTTCTTCGGAAGTATACTTATTTTTTAAGAAGGTTGCGATAGAAACGCACATGCGTTTTTCTCAAAAGATGAGCACTTGTTCCTAACAGTGTAAAGCATTGTTAGCAGGGAATGGTGTGTTGCATTTCTGTTCAAATGCTGTAGTTTGAAAGATAAGCACTTTCCTTTGAAAGTATACTTATTTTTTTAGAAGGTTGAGATAGAAAGGCACATGCGTTTTTCTCAAAAGACGAGCACTTGCTTCTAACAGTGTAAAGCATTGTTAGAATGGACTGGAGTATTGCTTTTCTGTCTACATGCTGTACTTTGAAAGATAAGCATTTCTGTCTAAATGCTTTAGTTGAAATTGAAGCACTTTCCTTTGAAAGTGTACTTATTTCTTTAGAAACTTGAGATAGAAACGCAAAAGAATTTCTCTCAAAAGAGAAACACTTGCAACTAACAGTGTAAAGCATTGTTAGAAGGGAATGGTGTGTTGCATTTCTGTTCAAATGCTGTAGTTTAAAAGATACGCACTTTCTTATGAAAGTATACTTATTTTTTAGAAGGTTGAGATAGAAACGCACATGCGTTTTTCTCAAAAGACGAGCACTTGCTTCTAACAGTGTAAAGCATTGTTAGAATGGACTGGAGTATTGCTTTTCTGTCTACATGCTGTACTTTGAAAGATAAGCATTTCTGTCTAAATGCTTTAGTTGAAATTGAAGCACTTTCATTTTAAAGTGTACTTATTTCTTTAGAAACTTCAGATAGTAACACATAGGCATTTCTCTCAAAAGAGAAACACTTGCAACTAACAGTGTAAAGAATAGTTAGCAGGGAATGGTGTGTTGCATTTCTATTCAATTGCTGTAGTTTAAAAGATAAGCTCTTTCTTTTTAAGTGTACTTATTTTTTTAGAAGGTTGAGATAGAAAGGCACATGCGTTTTTCTCAAAAGATGAGCACTTGCTACTAACAGTGTAAAGCATTGTTAGAATGGAATATAGTATTGATTTTCTGTCTACATGCTGTACTTTGAAAGATAAGCATTTCTGCCTAAATGTTTTAGTTGAAATTGAAGTACTTTCCTTTGAAAGTGTACTTATTTTTTTAGAAAATTTAGATAGAAACACACAGCTCTTTCTCAAAAGAGAAACACTTGCAACTAACAGTGTAAAGCATTGTTAGCAGGGAATGGTGTGTTGCATTTCTATTCAAATGCTGTAGTTTAAAAGATAAGCTCTTTCTTTTCAAAGAATACTTATTTTTTTAGAAGTTTGACATAGAAACGCACATGCGTTTTTCTCAAGACGAGCACTTGCTTCTAACAGTGTAAAGCATTGTTAGAATGGACTGGAGTATTGCTTTTCTGTCTACATGCTGTACTTTGAAAAATAAGCATTTCTGTCTAAATGCTTTAGTTGAAATTGAAGCACTTTCCTTTGAAAGTGTACTTCTTTCTTTAGAAACTTGAGATAGAAACACAAAAGTGTTTCTCTCAAAAGAGAAACACTTGAAGTTAACAGTGTAAAGCATTGTTATAAGGGAATGGTGTGCTGCATTTCTGTTTAAATGCTGTAGTTTAAAAGATAAGTACTTTCTTCGGAAGTATACTTATTTTTTAAGAAGGTTGCAATAGAAACGCACATGCGTTTTTCTCAAAATAAGAGCACTTGTTCCTAACAGTGTAAAGCATTGTTAGCAGGGAATGGTGTGTTGCATTTCTATTCAAATGCTGTAGTTTAAAAGACAAGCTATTTCTTTTTAAAGTATACTTATTTTTTTAGAAGGTTGAGATAGGAAAGCACATGCGTTTTTCTCAAGACGATCACTTGCTTCTAACAGTGTAAAGCATTGTTAGAATGGATAGGAGTATTGCTTTTCTGTCTACATGCTGTACTTTGAAAGATAAGCATTTCTGTCTAAATGCTTTAGTTGAAATTGAAGCACTTTCCTTTGAAAGTGTACTTATTTCTTTAGAAACTTAAGATAGAAACACACATGCGTTTCTCTCAAAAGAGAAACACTTGCAGTTAACAGTGTAAAGCATTGTTAGAAGGGAATGGTGTGTTGCATTTCTGTTTAAATGCTGTAGTTTAAAAGATAAGTACTTTCTTCAGAAGTATACTTATTTTTTAAGATGGTTGCAATAGAAACGCATATGCGTTTTTCTCAAAAGATGAGCACTTGTTCCTAACAGTGTAAAGCATTGTTAATAAGGAATGGTGTGTTGCATTTCTGTTGAAATGCTGTAATTTGAAAGATAAGAACTTTCCTTTTTAAGAAAACTTATTTTTTTAGAAGGTTGAGATAGAAAGGCACATGCCTTTGTCTCAAAATATGAGCACTGGCGACAGATGGGGAAGGTGACTGAGCCCCACATTGGAGCACTGGACTGAGCTCCCAAGGTCCCGATGAGGAGCAGAAGGAGCGAGAACATGAGGGAGAAAGTCAGGAACGAGAGGGGTGCGTTCACTCACGGAGACGGTGGGACAGAACTAATGGGAGATCACCAACTCCAGTTGGAATGGGACTGATGGATCATGCGACCAAACCCGTCTCTCTGAGTGTGGCCAACAGCGGGGGCTGACTGAGAAGCAAAGGACAATGGCTCTGGGCTCGGATTCTTCTTCATGGACGGGCTCTGTGGGAGCCTTCTCAGCTTGGTCGATCACCTTCCTGGACCTGGGGGGAGTTGGGAGGACATTGGTCTTAGCATAGAGTGGGGAACCCTGATGGCTCCTTGGCCTTGAGAAGGAGGGAGGGGAGGTATGGGTGGAGGGGAGGGGAGGGAAGGGGGAGAAGGAGGGGAGAGAAAAGGGAGAAGGAGGGGAGGGAGGGGGGGAGGAGGAGGGAAGGAGATGGAAATTTTTAAATATAAAAAAAAAATAAACCATGAGGAAAAAAAAAAAAAAAAAATATGAGCACTTGCTTCCAACATTGTACAGCATTTTTAGAATGGAATGTAGTATTAATTTTCTGTCTACATGCTGTACTTTGAAAGATAAGCATTTCTGTCTAAATGCTTTAGTTGAAATTGAAGCACTTTCGTTTGAAAGTGTACTTATTTCTTTAGAAACTTCAGGAAGAAACACACAGGCATTTCTCTCAAAAGAGAAACACTTGCAACTGTGTCAAAAAATTGTTAGCAGGGAATGGTGTGTTGCATTTCTATTCAATTGCTATAGTTTAAAAGATAAGCTCTTTCTTTTTAAGGTATACTTATTTTTTAGAAGATTGAGATAGAAAGGCACATGCGTTTTTCTCAAAAGATGAGCACTTGCTTCTAACAATGTAAAGCATTGTTAGAATGGACTGGAGTATTCCTCTTCTGTCTACATGCTGTACTTTGAAAGATAAGCATTTCTGTCTAAATGCTTTAGTTGAAATTGAAGCACTTTCCTTTGAAAGTGTACTTATATCTTTAGAAACTTGAGATAGAAACACACAGGCATTTCTCTCAAAAGAGAAACACTTGCAACTAACAGTGTAAAGCATTGTTAGCAGGGAATGGTGTGTTGCATTTCTATTCAAATGCTGTAGTTTAAAAGAAAAGATCTTTCTTTTTAAGTTGTACTTATTTTTTTAGAAGGTTGAGATAGAAAGGCACATGCGTTTTTCTCAAAAGATGAGCAATTGCTCCTAACAGTGTAAAGCATTTTTAGAATGGAATATAGTATTGATTTTCTGTCTACATGCTGTACTTTGAAAGATAAGCATTTCTGTCTAAATGCTTTAGTTGAAATTGAAGCACTTTTCTTTGGAAGTGTACTTATTTTTTAGAAAATTCAGATAGAAACACACAGCTCTTTCTCAAAAGAGAAACACTTGCAACTAACAGTGTATAGCATTGTTAGAAGGGAATGGTGTGTTGCATTTCTGTTCAAACGCTGTAGTTTAAAAGATAAGCGCTTTCTTATGAAAGTATACTCATTTTTTTAGAAGGTTGCTATAGAAATGCACATGTGTTTTTTCAAAATAAGAACACTTGTTCCTAACAGTGTGAAGCATTGTTAGCAGGGAAGGGTGTGTTGCATTTCTGTTCAAATGCTGTAGTTTGAAAGATAAGCACTTTCCTTTGAAAGTATATTTATTTTTTTAGAAGGTTGAGTTAGAAACGTACATGCATTTTTATCAAACGACAAGCACTTGCTTCTAACAGTGTAAAGCAGTGTTAGAATGGACTACAGTATTGCTTTTCTGTCTGCATGCTGTACTTTGAAAGTTAAGCATTTCTGTCTAAATGCTTTAGTTGAAATTGAAGCACTTTCCTTTGAAAGTGTACTTATTTCTTTAGAAACTTGAGATAGAAACACACAGGCATTTCTCTCAAAAGAGAAACACTTGCAGTTAACAGTGTAAAGCATTGTTAGCAGGGAATGGTGTGTTGCTATTCAAATGCTGTAGTTTAAAAGACAAGCTCTTTCTTTTTAAAGTATACTTATTTTTTTAGAAGGTTGAGATAGAAACGCACATGCGTTTTTCTCAAGACGAGCACTTGCTTCTAACAGTGTAAAGCATTGTTAGAATGGACTGGAGTATTGCTTTTCTGTGTACATGCTGTACTTTGAAAGATAAGCATTTCTGTCTAAATGCTTTAGTTGAAATTGAAGCACTTTCCTTTGAAAGTGTACTTATTTCTTTAGAAACTTGAGATAGAAACACACAAGCGTTTCTCTCAAAAGAGAAACACTTGCAGTTCACAGTGTAAAGCATTGTTAGAAGGGAATGGTGTGTTGCATTTCTTTTTAAATGCTGTAGTTTAAAAGATAAGTACTTTCTTTGGAAGTATACTTATTTTTTAAGAATGTTGCTATAGAAACGCACATGCGTTTTTCTCAAATGATGAGCACTTGTTCCTAACAGTGTAAAGCATTGTTAGCAGGGAATGGTGTGTTGCATTTTTGTTCAAATGCTGTAGTTTGAAAGATAAGCACTTTCCTTTGAAAGTATACTCATTTCTTTAGAAGGCTGAGATTGAAAGGTACATGCGTTTTTTTTAAAAGACGAGCACTTGCTTCTAACAGAGTAAAGCATTGTTAAAATGGACTGGAGTATTCCTTTTCTGTCTACATGCTGTACTTTGAAAGATAAGCATTTTTGTCTAAATTCTTTTGTTGAAATTGAAGCACATTCCTTTGAAAGTGTACTTATTTCTTTAGAAACTTGAGATAGAAACACACAAGCGTTTCTCTCAAAAGAGAAACACTTGCAGTTAACAGTGTAAAGCATTGTTATAAGGGAATGGTGTGCTGCATTTCTGTTTAAATGCTGTAGTTTAAAAGATAAGTACTTTCTTCGGAAGTATACTTATTTTTTAAGAAGGTTGCAATAGAAACGCACATGCGTTTTTCTCAAAATAAGAGCACCTATTCCTAACAGTGTAAAGCATTGTTAGCAGTGAACGGTGTGTTGCATTTTTGTTCAAATGCTGTAGTTTGAAAGATAAGCACTTTCCTTTGAAAGTATACTTATTTCTTTAGAAGGCTGAGATAGAAAGGCACATGAGTTTTTCTCAAAAGAAAAGCACTTGCTTCTAACAGTGTAAAGCATTGTTAGAATGGACTGGAGTATTGCTTTTCTGTCTACATGCTGTACTTTGAAAGATAAGCATTTCTGTCTAAATGCTTTAGTTGAAATTGAAGCACTTTCCTTTGAAAGTGTACTTATTTCTTTAGAAACTTCAGATAGAAACACACAGGCATTTCTCTCAAAAGAGAAACACTTGCAACTAACAGTGTCAAAAATTGTTAGCAGGGAATGGTGTGTTGCATTTCTATTCACATGCTGTAGTTTAAAAGACAAGCTCTTTCTTTTAAAGTATTCTTATTTTTTAGAAGGTTGAGATAGAAACGCACATGCGTTTTTCTCAAAGGCGAGCACTTGCTTCTAACAGTGTAAAGCATTGTTAGAATGGACTGGAGTATTGCTTTTCTGTCTACATGCTGTACTTTGAAAGATAAGCATTTCTGTCTAAATGCTTTAGTTGAAATTGAAGCACTTTCCTTTGAAAGTGTACTTATTTCTTTAGAAACTTGAGATAGAAACACACAAGCGTTTCTCTCAAAAGAGAAACACTTGCAGTTAACAGTGTAAAGCATTGTTAGAAGGGAATGGTGTGTTGCATTTCTGTTAAATGCTGTAGTTTAAAAGATAAGTACTTTCTTTGGAAGTATACTTATTTTTTAAGAATGTTGCTATAGAAACGCACATGCGTTTTTCTCAAATGATGAGCACTTGTTCCTAACAGTGTAAAGCATTGTTAGCAGGGAATGGTGTGTTGCATTTTTATTCAAATGCTGTAGTTTGAAAGATAAGCACTTTCCTTTGAAAGTATACTTATTTCTTTAGAAGGCTGAGATAGAAAGGCACATGCGTTTTTCTCAAGACGAGCACTTGCTTCTAACAGTGTAAAGCATTGTTAGAATGGATAGGAGTATTGCTTTTCTGTCTACATGCTGTACTTTGAAAGATAAGCATTTCTGTAAATGCTTTAGTTGAAATTGAAGCACTTTCCTTTGAAAGTGTACTTATTTCTTTAGAAACTTGAGATAGAAACACACAAGCGTTTCTCTCAAAAGAGAAACACTTGCAGTTAACAGTGTAAAGCATTGTTAGAAGGGAATGGTGTGTTGCATTTCTGTTTAAATGCTGTAGTTTAAAAGATAAGTACTTTCTTCGGAAGTATACTTATTTTTTAAGATGGTTGCAATAGAAACGCACATGCGTTTTTCTCAAAAGATGAGCACTTGTTCCTAACAGTGTAAAGCATTGTTAGCAAGGAATGGTGTGTTGCATTTCTGTTGAAATGCTGTAGTTTGAAAGATAAGAACTTTCCTTTTTAAGGAAACTTATTTTTTTAGAAGGTTGAGATAGAAAGGCACATGCGTTTGTCTCAAAAGATGAGCACTTGCTTCCAACGTTGTACAGCATTGTTAGAATGGAATGTAGTATTGATTTTCTGTCTACATGCTGTACTTTGAAAGATAAGCATTTCTGTCTAAATGCTTTAGTTGAAATTGAAGCACTTTCGTTTGAAAGTGTACTTATTTCTTTAGAAACTTCAGGTAGAAACACACAGGCATTTCTCCAAAAGAGAAACACTTGCAACTGTGTCAAAAATTGTTAGCAGGGAATGGTGTGTTCCATTTCTATTCAATTGCTATAGTTTAAAAGATAAGCTCTTTCTTTTTAAGGTATACTTATATTTTTAGAAGATTGAGATAGAAAGGCACATGCGTTTTTCTGAAAAGATGAGCACTTGCTTCTAACAATGTAAAGCATTGTTAGAATGGACTGGAGTATTCCTTTTCTGTCTACATGCTGTACTTTGAAAGATAAGCATTTCTGTCTAAATGCTTTAGTTGAAATTGAAGCACTTTCCTTTGAAAGTGTACTTATATCTTTAGAAACTTGAGATAGAAACACACAAGATTTTCTCTCAAAAGAGAAACACTTGCAACTAACAGCATAAAGCATTGTTAGCAGGGAATGGTGTGTTGCATTTCTATTAAAATGCTGTAGTTTAAAAGAGAAGATCTTTCTTTTTAAGGTGTACTTATTTTTTTAGAAGGTTGAGATAGAAAGGCACATGCGTTTGTCTCAAAAGACAAGCTCTTGCTTCCAACAGTGTACAGCATTGTTAGAATGGACTGAAGTATTGCTTTTCTGTCTACATGCTGTACTTTGAAAGATAAGCATTTCTGTCTAAATGCTTTAGTTGAAATTGAAGCACTCCCTTTGAAAGTGTACTTATTTCTTTAGAAACTTGAGATAGAAACACAAAAGCATTTCTCTCAAAAGAGAAACACTTGCAGTTAACAGTGTAAAGCATTGTTACAAGGTGTGTTGCATTTCTGTTTAAATTCTGTAGTTTGAAAGATAAGTACTTTCTTCGGAAGTATACTTATTTTTTAAGAAGGTTGCCATAGAAACGCACATGCGTTTTTCTCAAAAGATGAGCACTGGACCCTAACAGTGTAAAGCATTGTTAGCAGGGAATGGTGTGTTGCATTTCTGTTCAAATGCTGTAGTTTGAAAGATAAGCACTTTCCTTTGAAAGTATACTTATTTTTTAGAAGGTTGAGATAGAAAGGCACATGCGTTTTTCTCAAAAGACGAGCACTTGCTTCTAACAGAGTAAAGCATTGTTAGAATGGACTGGAGTATTGATTTTCTGTCTACATGCTGTACTTTGAAAGATAAGCATTTTTGTCTAAATGCTTTAGTTGAAATTGAACCATATTCCTTTGAAAGTGTACTTATTTCTTTAGAAACTTGAGATAGAAACACACAAGCGTTTCTCTCAAAAGAGAAACACTTGCAGTTAACAGTGTAAAGCATTGTTATAAGGGAATGGTGTGCTGCATTTCTGTTTAAATGCTGTAGTTTAAAAGATAAGTACTTTCTTCGGAAGTATACTTATTTTTTAAGAAGGTTGCAATAGAAACGCACATGCGTTTTTCTCAAAAGAAGAGCACTTGTTCCTAACAGTGTAAAGCATTGTTAGCAGGGAATGGTGTGTTGCATTTTTGTTCAAATGCTGTAGTTTGAAAGATAAGCACTTTCCTTTGAAAGTATACTTATTTTTTTAGAAGGCTGAGATAGAAAGGCACATGAGTTTTTCTCAAAAGACAAGCACTTGCTTCTAACAGAGTAAAGCATTGTTAGAATGGACTGGAGTATTGCTTTTCTGTCTACATGCTGTACTTTGAAAGATAAGCATTTTTGTCTAAATGCTTTTGTTGAAATTGAAGCACTTTCCTTTGAAAGTGTACTTATTTCTTTAGAAACTTGAGATAGAAACACACAGGCGTTTCTCTCAAAAGAGAAACACTTGCAGTTAACAGTGTAAAGCATTGTTAGAAGGGAATGGTGTGTTGCATTTCTGTTTAAATGCTGTAGTTTAAAAGATAAGTACTTTCTTCGGGAGTATACTTATTTTTTAAGATGGTTGCAATAGAAACGCACATGCGTTTTTCTCAAAAGATGAGAACTTGTTCCTAACAGTGTAAAGCATTGTTAGCAGGGAATGGTGTGTTGCATTTCTGTTGAAATGCTGTAGTTTGAAAGATAAGAACTTTCCTTTTTAAGGAAACTTATTTTTTAGAAGGTTGAGATAGAAAGGCACATGCGTTTGTCTCAAAAGATGAGCACTTGCTTCCAACATTGTACAGCATTGTTAGAATGGAATGTAGTATTGATTTTCTGTCTACATGCTGTACTTTGAAAGATAAGCATTTCTGTCTAAATGCTTTAGTTGAAATTGAAGCACTTTCGTTTGAAAGTGTACTTATTTCTTTAGAAACTTCAGGTAGAAACACACAGGCATTTCTCCAAAAGAGAAACACTTGCAACTGTGTCAAAAATTGTTAGCAGGGAATGGTGTGTTGCATTTCTATTCAATGCTGTAGTTTAAAAGATAAGTACTTTCTTTTAAGGTATACTTATTTTTTAGAAGGTTGAGATAGAAAGGCACATGCGTTTTTCTCAAAGACGAGCACTTGCTTCTAACAGTGTAAAGCATTGTTAGAATGGACTGGAGTATTGCTTTTCTGTCTACATGCTGTACTTTGAAAGATAAGCATTTCTGTCTAAATGCTTTAGTTGAAATTGAAGCACTTTCCTTTGAAAGTGTACTTATTTCTTTAGAAACTTGAGATAGAAACACACAAGCGTTTCTCTCAAAAGAGAAACACTTGCAGTTAACAGTGTAAAGCATTGTTAGAAGGGAATGGTGTGTTGCATTTCTGTTTAAATGCTGTAGTTTAAAAGATAAGTACTTTCTTTGGAAGTATACTTATTTTTTAAGAATGTTGCTATAGAAACGCACATGCGTTTTTCTCAAAAGATGAGCACTTGTTCCTAACAGTGTAAAGCATTGTTAGCAGGGAATGGTGTGTTGCATTTCTGTTCAAATGCTGTAGTTTGAAAGATAAGCACTTTCCTTTGAAAGTATACTTATTTTTTAGAAGGTTGAGATAGAAAGGCACATGCGTTTTTCTCAAAAGACGAGCACTTGCTTCTAACAGAGTAAAGCATTGTTAGAATGGACTGGAGTATTGCTTTTCTGTCTACATGCTGTACTTTGAAAGATAAGCATTTTGTCTAAATGCTTTAGTTGAAATTGAAGCACTTTCCTTTGAAAGTGTACTTATTTCTTTAGAAACTTGAGATAGAAACACACAAGCGTTTCTCTCAAAAGAGAAACACTTGCAGTTAACAGTGTAAAGCATTGTTAGAAGGGAATGGTGTGTTGCATTTCTGTTTAAATGCTGTAGTTTAAAAGATAAGTACTTTCTTCGGAAGTATACTTATTTTTTAAGATGGTTGCAGTAGAAACGCACATGCGTTTTTCTCAAAAGATGAGCACTTGTTCCTAACAGTGTAAAGCATTGTTAGCAGGGAATGGTGTGTTGCATTTCTGTTGAAATGCTGTAGTTTGAAAGATAAGAACTTTCCTTTTAAGGTATACTTATTTTTTAGAAGATTGAGATAGAAAGGCACATGCGTTTGTCACAAAAGATGAGCACTTGCTTCCAACATTGTACAGCATTGTTAGAATGGAATGTAGTATTGATTTTCTGTCTACATGCTGTACTTTGAAAGATAAGCATTTCTGTCTAAATGCTTTAGTTGAAATTGAAGCACTTTCCTTTGAAAGTGTACTTATTTCTTTAGAAAGTTCAGGTAGAAACACACAGGCATTTCTCTCAAAAGAGAAACACTTGCAACTAACAGTGTCAAAGAATTGTTAGCAGGGAATGGTGTGTTGCATTTCTATTCAAATGCTGTAGTTTAAAAGATAAGCTCTTTCTTTAAAAGTATACTTATTTTTTAGAAGGTTGAGATAGAAACGCACATGCGTTTTTCTCAAGACGAGCACTTGCTTCTAACAGTGTAAAGCATTGTTAGAATGGACTGGAGTATTGCTTTTCTGTCTACATGCTGTACTTTGAAAGATAAGCATTTCTGTCTAAATGCTTTAGTTGAAATTGAAGCACTTTCCTTTGAAAGTGTACTTATTTCTTTAGAAACTTGAGATAGAAACACACAAGTGTTTCTCTCAAAAGAGAAACACTTGAAGTTAACAGTGTAAAGCATTGTTATAAGGGAATGGTGTGCTGCATTTCTGTTTAAATGCTGTAGTTTAAAAGATAAGTACTTTCTTCGGAAGTATACTTATTTTTTAAGAAGGTTGCAATAGAAACGCACATGCTTTTTTCTCAAAATAAGAGCACTTGTTCCTAACAGTGTAAAGCATTGTTAGCAGGGAATGGTGTGTTGCATTTCTATTCAAATGCTGTAGTTTAAAAGACAAGCTATTTCTTTTTAAAGTATACTTATTTTTTTAGAAGGTTGAGATAGAAAAGCACATGCGTTTTTCTCAAGACGAGCACTTACTTCTAACAGTGTAAAGCATTGTTAGAATGGATAGGAGTATTGCTTTTCTGTCTACATGCTGTACTTTGAAAGATAAGCATTTCTGTAAATGCTTTAGTTGAAATTGAAGCACTTTCCTTTGAAAGTGTACTTATTTCTTTAGAAACTTAAGATAGAAACACACATGCGTTTCTCTCAAAAGAGAAACACTTGCAGTTAACAGTGTAAAGCATTGTTAGAAGGGAATGGTGTGTTGCATTTCTGTTTAAATGCCGTAGTTTAAAAGATAAGTACTTTCTTCGGAAGTATACTTATTTTTTAAGATGGTTGTAATAGAAACGCACATGCGTTTTTCTCAAAAGATGAGCACTTGTTCCTAACAGTGTAAAGCATTGTTAGCAGGGAATGGTGTGTTGCATTTCTGTTGAAATGCTGTAGTTTGAAAGATAAGAACTTTCCTTTTTAAGGAAACTTATTTTTTTAGAAGGTTGAGATAGAAAGGCACATGTCTTTGTCTCAAAAGATGAGCACTTGCTTCCAACATTGTACAGCATTGTTAGAATGGAATGTAGTATTGATTTTCTGTCTACATGCTGTACTTTGAAAGATAAGCATTTCTGTCTAAATGCTTTAGTTGAAATTGAAGCACTTTCGTTTGAAAGTGTACTTATTTCTTTAGAAACTTCAGATAGAAACACACAGGCATTTCTCTCAAAAGAGAAACACTTGCAACTAAGTGTCAAAGAATTGTTAGCAGGGAATGGTGTGTTGCATTTCTACTCAATGCTGTAGTTTAAAAGACAAGCTCTTTCTCTTTAAAGTATACTTATTTTTTAGAAGGTTGAGATAGAAACGCACATGCGTTTTTCTCAAGACGAGCACTTGCTTCTAACAGTGTAAAGCATTGTTAGAATGGACTGGAGTATTGCTTTTCTGTGTACATGCTGTACTTTGAAAGATAAGCATTTCTGTCTAAATGCTTTAGTTGAAATTGAAGCACTTTCCTTTGAAAGTGTACTTATTTCTTTAGAAACTTGAGATAGAAACACACAAGATTTTCTCTCAAAAGAGAAACACTTGCAGTTAACAGTGTAAAGCATTGTTAGAAGGGAAGGGTTTGTTGCATTTCTGTTAAATGCTGTAGTTTAAAAGATAAGTACTTTCTTATGAAAGTATACTTATTTTTTAGAAGGTTGAGATACAAACGCACATGCGTTTTTCTCAAAAGACGAGCACTTGCTTCTAACAGTGTAAAGCATTGTTAGAATGGACTGGAGTATTGCTTTTCTGTCTACATGCTGTACTTTGAAAGATAAGCATTTCTGTCTAAATGCTTTAGTTGAAATTGAAGCACTTTCCTTTGAAAGTGTACTTATTTTTTTAGAAACTTCAGATAGACACACAGGCATTTCTCTAAAAGAGAAACACTTGCAATTAACAGTGTCAAGAATTGTTAGCAGGGAATGGTGTGTTGCATTTCTATTCAATTGCTGTAGTTTAAAAGATAAGCTCTTTCTTTTTAAGTTGTAATTATTTTTTTTGAAGGTTGAGATAGAAAGGCACATGCGTTTTTCTCAAAAGATGAGCACTTGCTACTAACAGTGTAAAGCATTTTTAAATGGAATATAGTATTGATTTTCTGTCTACATGCTGTACTTTGAAAGATAAGCATTTCTGCCTAAATGTTTTAGTTGAAATTGAAGTACTTTCCTTTGAAAGTGTACTTATTTTTTAGAAAATTCAGGTAGAAACACACAGCTCTTTCTCAAAAGAGAAACACTTGCAACTAACAGTGTAAAGCATTGTTAGCAGGGAATGGTGTGTTGCATTTCTATTCAAATGCTGTAGTTTAAAAGATAAGCTCTTTCTTTTCAAAGAATACTTATTTTTTTAGAAGTTTGACATAGAAACGCACATGCGTTTTTCTCAAGACGAGCACTTGCTTCTAACAGTGTAAAGCATTGTTAGAATGGACTGGAGTATTGCTTTTCTGTCTACATGCTGTACTTTGAAAAATAAGCATTTCTGTCTAAATGCTTTAGTTGAAATTGAAGCACTTTCCTTTGAAAGTGTACTTCTTTCTTTAGAAACTTGAGATAGAAACACAAAAGTGTTTCTCTCAAAAGAGAAACACTTGAAGTTAACAGTGTAAAGCATTGTTATAAGGGAATGGTGTGCTTGCATTTCTGTTTAAATGCTGTAGTTTAAAAGATAAGTACTTTCTTCGGAAGTATACTTATTTTTTAAGAAGGTTGCAATAGAAACGCACATGCGTTTTTCTCAAATAAGAGCACTTGTTCCTAACAGTGTAAAGCATTGTTAGCAGGGAATGGTGTGTTGCATTTCTATTCAAATGCTGTAGTTTAAAAGACAAGCTCTTTCTTTTTAAAGTATACTTATTTTTTTAGAAGGTTGAGATAGAAAGGCACATGCGTTTTTCTCCAAAGACGAGCACTTGCTTCTAACAGTGTAAAGCATTGTTAGAATGGATAGGAGTATTGCTTTTCTGTCTACATGCTGTACTTTGAAAGATAAGCATTTCTGTCTAAATGCTTTAGTTGAAATTGAAGCACTTTCCTTTGAAAGTGTACTTATTTCTTTAGAAACTTGAGATAGAAACACACATGCGTTTCTCTCAAAAGAGAAACACTTGCAGTTAACAGTGTAAAGCATTGTTAGAAGGGAATGGTGTGTTGCATTTCTGTTTAAATGCTGTAGTTTAAAAGATAAGTACTTTCTTCAAAGTATACTTATTTTTTAAGACGGTTGCAACAAAAACGCACATGCGTTTTTCTCAAAAGATGAGCACTTGTTCCTAACAGTGTAAAGCATTGTTAATAAGGAATGGTGTGTTGCATTTCTGTTGAAATGCTGTAATTTGAAAGATAAGAACTTTCCTTTTTAAGAAAACTTATTTTTTTAGAAGGTTGAGATAGAAAGGCACATGCCTTTGTCTCAAAATATGAGCACTGGCGACAGATGGGGAAGGTGACTGAGCCCCACATTGGAGCACTGGACTGAGCTCCCAAGGTCCCGATGAGGAGCAGAAGGAGCGAGAACATGAGGGAGAAAGTCAGGAACGAGAGGGGTGCGTTCACTCACGGAGACGGTGGGACAGAACTAATGGGAGATCACCAACTCCAGTTGGAATGGGACTGATGGATCATGCGACCAAACCCGTCTCTCTGAGTGTGGCCAACAGCGGGGGCTGACTGAGAAGCAAAGGACAATGGCTCTGGGCTCGGATTCTTCTTCATGGACGGGCTCTGTGGGAGCCTTCTCAGCTTGGTCGATCACCTTCCTGGACCTGGAGGGAGTTGGGAGGACCTTGGTCTTAGCATAGAGTGGGGAACCCTGATGGCTCCTTGGCCTTGAGAGGGAGGGAGGGGAGGTATGGGTGGAGGGGAGGGGAGGGAAGGGGGAGAAGGAGGGGAGAGAAAGGGGAGAAGGAGGGGAGGGAGGGGGGAGGAGGAGGGAAGGAGATGGAAATTTTTAAATATAAAAAAAAAATAAACCATGAGGAAAAAAAAAAAAAAAAAAAAAAAAAAATATGAGCACTTGCTTCCAACATTGTACAGCATTTTTAGAATGGAATGTAGTATTAATTTTCTGTCTACATGCTGTACTTTGAAAGATAAGCATTTCTGTCTAAATGCTTTAGTTGAAATTGAAGCACTTTCGTTTGAAAGTGTACTTATTTCTTTAGAAACTTCAGGTAGAAACACACAGGCATTTCTCCAAAAGAGAAACACTTGCAACTGTGTCAAAAATTGATAGCAGGGAATGGTGTGTTGCATTTCTATTCAATTGCTATAGTTTAAAAGTTAAGCTCTTTCTTTTTAAGGTATACTTATCTTTTTAGAAGATTGAGATAGAAAGGCACATGCGTTTTTCTCAAAAGATGAGCACTTGCTTCTAACAATGTAAAGCATTGTTAGAATGCACTGGAGTATTCCTCTTCTGTCTACATGCTGTACTTTGAAAGATAAGCATTTCTGTCTAAATGCTTTAGTTGAAATTGAAGCACTTTCCTTTGAAAGTGTACTTATATCTTTAGAAACTTGAGATAGAATCACACAGGCATTTCTCTCAAAAGAGAAATACTTGCAACTAACAGTGTAAAGCATTGTTAGCAGGGAATGCTGTGTTGCATTTCTATTCAAATGCTGTAGTTTAAAAGAAAAGATCTTTCTTTTTAAGTTGTACTTATTTTTTTAGAAGGTTGAGAGAGAAAGGCACATGCGTTTTTCTCAAAAGATGAGCAATTGCTCCTAACAGTGTAAAGCATTTTTAGAATGGAATATAGTATTGATTTTCTGTCTACATGCTGTACTTTGAAAGATAAGCATTTCTGTCTAAATGCTTTAGTTGAAATTGAAGCACTTTTCTTTGGAAGTGTACTTATTTTTTAGAAAATTCAGATAGAAACACACAGCTCTTTCTCAAAAGAGAAACACTTGCAACTAACAGTGTATAGCATTGTTAGAAGGGAATGGTGTGTTGCATTTCTGTTCAAACGCTGTAGTTTAAAAGATAAGCGCTTTCTTATGAAAGTATACTCATTTTTTTAGAAGGTTGCTATAGAAATGCACATGTGTTTTTTCAAAATAAGAACACTTGTTCCTAACAGTGTGAAGCATTGTTAGCAGGGAAGGGTGTGTTGCATTTCTGTTCAAATGCTGTAGTTTGAAAGATAAGCACTTTCCTTTGAAAGTATACTTATTTTTTTAGAAGGTTGAGTTAGAAACGCACATGCGTTTTTCTCAAACGACGAGCACTTGCTTCTAACAGTGTAAAGCATTGTTAGAATGGACTGGAGTATTGCTTTTCTGTCTACATGCTGTACTTTGAAAGATAAGCATTTCTGTCTAAATGCTTTAGTTGAAATTGAAGCACTTTCCTTTGAAAGTGTACTTATTTCTTTAGAAACTTGAGATAGAAACACACAGGCATTTCTCTCAAAAGAGAAACACTTGCAACTAACAGTGTAAAGCATTGTTAGCAGGGAATGGTGTGTTGCATTTCTATTCAAATGCTGTAGTTTAAAAGATAAGCTCTTTCTTTTTAAGGTGTACTTATTTTTTTAGAAGGTTGAGATAGAAAGGCACATGCGTTTGTCTCAAAAGACGAGCACTTGCTCCTAACAGTGTAAAGCATTGTTAGAATGGACTGGAGTATTGCTTTTCTGTCTACATGCTGTACTTTGAAAGATAAGCATTTCTGTCTAAATGCTTTAGTTGAAATTGAAGCACTTCCCTTTGAAAGTGTACTTATTTCTTTAGAAACTTGAGATAGAAACACAAAAGCATTTCTCTCAAAAGAGAAACACTTGCAGTTAACAGTGTAAAGCATTGTTACAAGGTGTGTTGCATTTCTGTTTAAATTCTGTAGTTTGAAAGATAAGTACTTTCTTCGGAAGTATACTTATTTTTTAAGAAGGTTGCCATAGAAACGCACATGCGTTTTTCTCAAAAGATGAGCACTGGACCCTAACAGTGTAAAGCATTGTTAGCAGGGAATGGTGTGTTGCATTTCTGTTCAAATGCTGTAGTTTGAAAGATAAGCACTTTCCTTTGAAAGTATACTTATTTTTTTAGAAGGCTGAGATAGAAAGGCACATGCGTTTTTCTCAAAAGACGAGCACTTGCTTCTAACAGAGTAAAGCATTGTTAGAATGGACTGGAGTATTGCTTTTCTGTCTACATGCTGTACTTTGAAAGATAAGCATTTTTGTCTAAATTCTTTTGTTGAAATTGAAGCACATTCCTTTGAAAGTGTACTTATTTCTTTAGAAACTTGAGATAGAAACACACAAGCGTTTCTCTCAAAAGAGAAACACTTGCAGTTAACAGTGTAAAGCATTGTTAGAAGGGAATGGTGTGTTGCATTTCTGTTTAAATGCTGTAGTTTAAAAGATAAGTACTTTCTTCGGAAGTATACTTATTTTTTAAGAAGGTTGCAATAGAAACGCACATGCGTTTTTCTCAAAATAAGAGCACCTATTCCTAACAGTGTAAAGCATTGTTAGCAGTGAATGGTGTGTTGCATTTTTGTTCAAATGCTGTAGTTTGAAAGATAAGCACTTTCCTTTGAAAGTATACTTATTTCTTTAGAAGGCTGAGATAGAAAGGCACATGAGTTTTTCTCAAAAGAAAAGCACTTGCTTCTAACAGAGTAAAGCATTGTTAGAATGGACTGGAGTATTGCTTTTCTGTCTACATGCTGTACTTTGAAAGATAAGCATTTTTGTCTAAATGCTTTTGTTGAAATTGAAGCACTTTCCTTTGAAAGTGTACTTATTTCTTTAGAAACTTGAGATAGAAACACACAGGCGTTTCTCTCAAAAGAGAAACACTTGCAGTTAACAGTGTAAAGCATTGTTAGAAGGGAATGGTGTGTTGCATTTCTGTTTAAATGCTGTAGTTTAAAAGATAAGTACTTTCTTCGGGAGTATACTTATTTTTTAAGATGGTTGCAATAGAAACGCACATGCATTTTTCTCAAAAGATGAGCACTTGTTCCTAACAGTGTAAAGCATTGTTAACAGGGAATGGTGTGTTGCATTTCTGTTGAAATGCTGTAGTTTGAAAGATAAGAATTTTCCTTTTTAAGGAAACTTAATTTTTTAGAAGGTTGAGATAGAAAGGCACATGCGTTTGTCTCAAAAGATGAGCACTTGCTTCCAACATTGTACAGCATTGTTAGAATGGAATGTAGTATTGATTTTCTGTCTACATGCTGTACTTTGAAAGATAAGCATTTCTGTCTAAATGCTTTAGTTGAAATTGAAGCACTTTCGTTTGAAAGTGTACTTATTTCTTTAGAAACTTCAGGTAGAAACACACAGGCATTTCTCCAAAAGAGAAACACTTGCAACTGTGTCAAAAATTGTTAGCAGGGAATGGTGTGTTGCATTTCTATTCAATGCTGTAGTTTAAAACACAAGCTCTTTCTCTTTAAAGTATACTTATTTTTTAGAAGTTTGAGATAGAAACGAACATGCGTTTTTCTCAAGACGAGCACTTGGTTCTAACAGTGTAAAGCATTGTTAGAATGGACTGGAGTATTGCTTTTCTGTGTACATGCTGTACTTTGAAAGATAAGCATTTCTGTCTAAATGCTTTAGTTGAAATTGAAGCACTTTCCTTTGAAAGTGCACTTATTTCTTTAGAAACTTGAGATAGAAACACACAAGCGTTTCTCTCAAAAGAGAAACACTTGCAGTTAACAGTGTAAAGCATTGTTAGAAGGGAATGGTGTGTTGCATTTCTTTTTAAATGCTGTAGTTTAAAAGATAAGTACTTTCTTTGGAAGTATACTTATTTTTTAAGAATGTTGCTGTAGAAACGCACATGCGTTTTTCTCAAATGATGAGCACTTGTTCCTAACAGTGTAAAGCATTGTTAGCAGGGAATGGTGTGTTGCATTTTTATTCAAATGCTGTAGTTTGAAAGATAAGCACTTTCCTTTGAAAGTATACTTATTTCTTTAGAAGGCTGAGATAGAAAGGCACATGCGTTTTTCTCAAAAGACGAGCACTTGCTTCTAACAGAGTAAAGCAGTGTTAGAATGGACTGGAGTATTGCTTTTCTGTCTACATGCTGTACTTTGAAAGATAAGCATTTTTGTCTAAATGCTTTAGTTGAAATTGAAGCACATTCCTTTGAAAGTGTATTTATTTCTTTAGAAACTTGAGATAGAAACACACAAGCGTTTCTCTCAAAAGAGAAACACTTGAAGTTAACAGTGTAAAGCATTGTTATAAGGGAATGGTGTGCTGCATTTCTGTATAAATGCTGTAGTTTAAAAGATAAGTACTTTCTTCGGAAGTATCTTATTTTTTAAGAAGGTTGTAATAGAAACGCACATGCGTTTTTCTCAAAATAAGAGCACTTGTTCCTAACAATGTAATGCATTGTTAGCAGGGAATGGTGTGTTGCATTTCTATTCAAATGCTGTAGTTTAAAAGACAAGCTATTACTTTTTAAAGTATACTTATTTTTTTAGAAGGTTGAGATAGAAAAGCACATGCGTTTTTCAAGACGAGCACTTGCTTCTAACAGTGTAAAGCATTGTTAGAATGGATAGGAGTATTGCTTTTCTGTCTACATGCTGTACTTTGAAAGATAAGCATTTCTGTAAATGCTTTAGTTGAAATTGACGCACTTTCCTTTGAAACTGTACTTATTTCTTTAGAAACTTAAGATAGAAACACACATGCGTTTCTCTCAAAAGAGAAACACTTGCAGTTAACAGTGTAAAGCATTGTTAGAAGGGAATGGTGTGTTGCATTTCTGTTTAAATGCTGTAGTTTAAAAGATAAGTACTTTCTTCGGAAGTATACTTATTTTTTAAGATGGTTGCAATAGAAACGCACATGCGTTTTTCTCAAAAGATGAGCACTTGTTTCTAACAGTGTAAAGCATTGTTAGCAAGGAATGGTGTGTTGCATTTCTATTGAAATGCTGTAATTTGAAAGATAAGAACTTTCCTTTTTAAGGAAACTTATTTTTTTAGAAGGTTGAGATAGAAAGGCACATGCCTTTTTCTCAAAATATGAGCACTTGCTTCCAACATTGTACAGCATTTTTAGAATGGAATGTAGTATTGATTTTCTGTCTACATGCTGTACTTTGAAAGATAAGCATTTCTGTCTAAATGCTTTAGTTGAAATTGAAGCACTTTCGTTTGAAAGTGTACTTATTTCTTTAGAAACTTCAGGTAGAAACACACAGGCATTTCTCCAAAAGAGAAACACTTGCAACTGTGTCAAAAATTGTTAGCAGGGAATGGTGTTTTCCATTTCTATTCAATTGCTATAGTTTAAAAGATAAGCTCTTTCTTTTTAAGGTATACTTATATTTTTAGAAGACTGAGATAGAAAGGAACATGCGTTTTTCTGAAAAGATGAGCACTTGCTTCTAACAATGTAAAGCATTGTTAGAATGGACTGGAGTATTCCTTTTGTGTCTACATGCTCTACTTTGAAAGATAAGCATTTCTGTCTAAATGCTTTAGTTGAAATTGAAGCACTTTCCTTTGAAAGTGTACTTATATCTTTAGAAACTTGAGATAGAAACACACACGCGTTTCTCTCAAAAGAGAAACACTTGCAACTAACAGCATAAAGCATTGTTAGCAGGGAATGGTGTGTTGCATTTCTATTAAAATGCTGTAGTTTAAAAGAGAAGATCTTTCTTTTTAAGGTGTACTTATTTTTTTAGAAGGTTGAGATAGAAAGGCACATGCGTTTGTCTCAAAAGACAAGCTCTTACTTCCAACAGTGTACAGTATTGTTAGAATGGACTGGAGTATTGCTTTTCTGTCTACATGCTGTACTTTGAAAGATAAGCATTTCTGTCTAAATGCTTTAGTTGAAATTGAAGCACTCTCCTTTGAAAGTGTACTTATTTCTTTAGAAACTTGAGATAGAAACACAAAAGCATTCCTCTCAAAAGAGAAACACTTGCAGTTAACAGTGTAAAGCATTGTTACAAGGTGTTTTGCATTTCTGTTTAAATTCTGTAGTTTGAAAGATAAGTACTTTCTTCGGAAGTATACTTATTTTTTAAGAAGGTTGCGATAGAAACGCACATGCGTTTTTCTCAAAAGATGAGCACTGGACCCAAACAGTGTAAAGCATTGTTAGCAGGGAATGGTGTGTTGCATTTCTGTTCAAATGCTGTAGTTTGAAAGATAAGCACTTTCCTTTGAAAGTATACTTATTTTTTTAGAAGGCTGAGATAGAAAGGCACATGCGTTTTTCTCAAAAGACGAGCACTTGCTTCTAACAGAGTAAAGCATTGTTAGAATGGACTGGAGTATTGCTTTTCTGTCTACATGCTGTACTTTGAAAGATAAGCATTTCTGTCTAAATGCTTTAGTTGAAATTGAAGCACTTTCCTTTGAAAGTGTACTTATATCTTTAGAAACGTGAGATAGAAACACACAAGCGTTTCTCTCAAAAGAGAAACACTTGCAGTTAACAGTGTAAAGCATTGTTAGCAGGGAATGGTGTGTTGCATTTCTATTCAAATGCTGTAGTTTAAAAGATAAGCTCTTTCTTTTTAAGTTGTATTTATTTTTTTAGAAGGTTGAGATAGAATGGCACATAGGTTTTTCTCAAAAGAAGAGCACTTGCTCCTAACAGTGTAAAGCATTTTTAGAATGGAATATAGTATTGATTTTCTGTCTACATGCTGTATTTTGAAAAATAAGCATTTCTGTCTAAATGCTTTAGTTGAAATTGATGCACTTTCCTTTGAAAGTGTACTTATTTCTTTAGAAACTTGAGATAGAAACACACAAGATTTTCTCTCAAAAGAGAAACACTTGCAGTTAACAGTGTAAAGCATTGTTAGAAGGGAAAGGTTTGTTGCATTTCTGTTAAATGCTGTAGTTTAAAAGATAAGTACTTTCTTATGAAAGTATACTTATTTTTTAGAAGGTTGAGATACAAACGCACATGCGTTTTTCTCAAAAGACGAGCACTTGCTTCTAACAGTGTAAAGCATTGTTAGAATGGACTGGAGTATTGCTTTTCTGTCTACATGCTGTACTTTGAAAGATAAGCATTTCTGTCTAAATGCTTTAGTTGAAATTGAAGCACTTTCGTATGAAAGTGTACTTATTTCTTTAGAAACTTGAGATAGAAACACACAGGCATTTCTCTCAAAAGAGAAACACTTGCAATTAACAGTGTAAAGCATTGTTAGCAGGGAATGGTGTGTTTCCTTTCTATTCAAATGCTGTAGTTTAAAAGACAAGCTCTTTCTTTTTAAAGTATACTTATTTTTTTAGAAGGTTGAGATAGAAATGCACATGCGTTTTTCTCAAGACGAGCACTTGCTTCAAACAGTGTAAAGCATTGTTAGAATGGACTGGAGTATTGCTTTTCTGTCTACATGCTGTACTTTGAAAGATAAGCATTTCTGTCTAAATGCTTTAGTTGAAATTGAAGCACTTTCCTTTGAAAGTGTACTTATTTTTTTAGAAACTTCAGATAGAAACACACAGGAATTTCTCTAAAAGAGAAACACTTGCAACTAACAGTGTCAAGAATTGTTAGCAGGGAATGGTGTGTTGCATTTCTGTTCAAATGCTGTAGTTTAAAAGATAAGCTCTTTCTTTTTAAGTTGTATTTATTTTTTTTGAAGGTTGAGATAGAAAGGCACATGCGTTTTTCTCAAAAGATGAGCACTTGCTACTAACAGTGTAAAGCATTTTTAAATAGAATATAGTATTGATTTTCTGTCTACATGCTGTACTTTGAAAGATAAGCATTTCTGCCTAAATGCTTTAGTTGAAATTGAAGTACTTTCCTTTGAAAGTGTACTTATTTTTTTAGAAAATTCAGATAGAAACACACAGCTCTTTCTCAAAAGAGAAACACTTGCAACTAACAGTGTAAAGCATTGTTAGCAGGGAATTGTGTGTTGCATTTCTATTCAAATGCTGTAGTTTAAAAGATAAGCTCTTTCTTTTTAAAGAATACTTATTTTTTTAGAAGGTTGACATAGAAACGCACATGCGTTTTTCTCAAGACGAGCACTTGCTTCTAACAGTGTAAAGCATTGTTAGAATGGACTGGAGTATTGCTTTTCTGTCTACATGCTGTACATTGAAAGATAAGCATTTCTGTCTAAATGCTTTAGTTGAAATTGAAGCACTTTCCTTTGAAAGTGTACTTATTTCTTTAGAAACTTGAGATAGAAACACACAGGCATTTCTATCAAAAGAGAAACACTTGCAACTAACAGTGTAAAGGATTGTTAACAGGGAATGGTGTGTTGCATTTCTATTCAAATGCTGTAGTTTAAAAGATAAGCTCTTTCTTTTTAAGTTGTACTTATTTTTTTAGAAGGTTGAGATAGAAAGGCACATGCGTTTTTCTCAAAAGACGAGCACTTGCTTCTAACAGTGTAAAGCATTGTTAGAATGGACTGGAGTATTGCTTTTCTGTCTACATGCTGTACTTTGAAACATAAGCATTTCTGTCTAAATGCTTTAGTTGAAATTGAAGCACTTTCCTTTGAATGTGTACTTATATCTTTAGAAACGTGAGATAGAAACACACAAGCGTTTCTTTCAAAAGAGAAACACTTGCAGTTAACAGTGTAAAGCATTGTTAGAAGGGAATGGTGTGTTGCATTTCTGTTTAAATGCTGTAGTTTGAAAGATAAGCATTTCTCTCTAAATGCTTTAGTTGAAATTGAAGCACTTTCCTTTGAAAGTGTACTTATTTCTTTTGAAACTTGAGATAGAAACACACAGGTATTTCTCTCAAAAGAGAAATACTTGCAACTAACAGTGTAAAGCATTGTTAGCAGGGAATGGTGTGTTGCATTTCTATTCAAATGCTGTAGTTTAAAAGATAAGCTCTTTCTTTTTAAGTTGTACTTATTTTTTTAGAAGGTTGAGATAGAAAGGCACATGCGATTGTCTCAAAAGACGAGCACTTGCTTCCAACAGTGTACAGCATTGTTAGAATGGAATGTAGTAATGATTTTCTGTCTACGAGCTGTACTTTAAAAGATAAGCATTTCTGTCTAAATGCTTTAGTTGAAATTGAAGCACTTACGTTTGAAAGTGTACTTATTTCTTTAGAAACTTCAGGAGGAAACACACAGGCATTTCTTAAAAGAGAAACACTTGCAACTAACAGTGTCAAGAATTGTTAGCAGGGAATGGTTTTTTGCATTTCTACTCAATTGCTGTAGTTTAAAAGATAAGCTCTTTCTTTTTAAGGTATACTTTTTTTTTTAGAAGATTCAGATAGAAATGCACATGCGTTTTTCTGAAAAGATGAGCACTTGCTTCTAACAGTGTAAAGCATTGTTAGAATGGACTGGAGTATTGCTTTTCTGTCTACCTGCTGTACTTTAAAAGATAAGAATTTCTGTCTAAATGCTTTAGTTGAAATTTAAGCACTTTCCTTTGAAACTGTACCTATTTCTTTAGAAACTTGAGATAGAGAAACACAAGCGTTTCTCTCAAAAGAGAAACACTTGCAACTAACAGTGTAAAGCATTGTTAGCAGGGAATGGTGTGTTGCATTTCTATTCAATGCTGTAGTTTAAAAGACAAGCTCTTTCTTTTTAAGGTATAGTTATTTTTTTAGAAGATTGAGATAGAAAGGCACATGCGTTTTTCTGAAAACATGAGCACTTGCTTCTAACAGTGTAAAGCATTGTTAGAATGTACTACAGTATTGCTTTTCTGTCTGCATGCTGTACTTTGAAAGTTAAGCATTTCTGTCTAAATGCTTTAGTTGAAATTGAAGCACTTTCCTTTGAAAGTGTACTTATTTCTTTAGAAACTTGAGATAGAAACACACAAGCGTTTCTCTCAAAAGAGAAACACTTGCAGTTAACAGTGTAAAGCATTGTTAGAAGGGAATGGTGTGTTGCATTTCTTTTTAAATGCTGTAGTTTAAAAGATATGTACTTTCTTTGGAAGTATACTTATTTTTTAAGAATGTTGCTATAGAAACGCACATGCGTTTTTCTGAAATGATGAGCACTTGTTCCTAACAGTGTAAAGCATTGTTAGCAGGGAATGGTGTGTTGCATTTTTGTTCAAATGCTGTAGTTTGAAAGATAAGCACTTTCCTTTGAAAGTATACTTATTTTTTTAGAAGGTTACGATTGAAATGCACATGCGTTTTTCTCAAAAGAAGAGCACTTGTTCCTAACAGTGTAAAGCATTGTTAGCAGGGAATGGTGTGTTGCATTTCTGTTAAAATGCTGTAGATTGAAAGATAAGCACTTCTGTCTAAATGCTTTAGTTGAAATTGAAGCACTTTCGTTTCAAAGTGTACTTAATTCTATAGAAACTTGAGATAGAAACACACAAGTGTTTCTTTCAAAAGGGAAACACTTACCGTTAACAGTGTAAAGCATTGTTAGAAGGGAATGGTGTGTTGCTTTTCTGTTCAAATGCTGTAGTTTAAAAGATAAGCACTATCTTATGAAAGTATACTTATTTTTTTAGAAAGTTGCAATAGAAACGCACATGTGTTTTTCTCAAAAGAAGAGCACTTGTTCCTAACAGTGTAAAGCATTGTTAGCAGGGAATGGTGTGTTGCATTTCTGTTAAAATGCTGTAGTTTGAAAGATAAGCACTTCTGTCTAAATGCTTTAGTTGAATTTGAAACACTTTCGTTTTAAAGTGTACTTATTTCTTTAGAAACTTGAGATAGAAACACACAAGCGATCCTCCCAAAAGAGAAACACTTGCAACTAACAGTGTAAAGCATTGTTAGAAGGGAATGGTGTATTGCATTTCTGTTTAAATTATGTAGTTTGAAAGATAAGTACTTTCTTCGGAAGTATACTTATTTTTTAAGAAGGTTGCAATAGAAACGCACATGCGTTTTTCTCAAAAGATGAGCACTTGTTCCTACAGTGTAAAGCATTGTTAGCAGGGAATGGTGTGTTGCATTTCTGTTCAAATGCTGTAGTTTGAAATATAAGCACTTTCCTTTGTAAGAATACTTATTTTTTTAGAAGGTTGAGATAAAAAGGCACATATGTTTATCTCAAAAGATGAGCACTTGCTTCCAACAGTGTACAGCATCGTTAGAATGGAATGTAGTATTGATTTTCTGTCTACCTGCTGTAATTTGAAAGATAATCATTTCTGTCTAAATGCTTAAGTTGAAATTGAAGAACTTTCCTATGAAAGTATACTTATTTCTTTAGAACCTTCAGATAGAAAAGGACAAGAATTTCTCTCAAAAGAGAAACACTTGCAAATAACAGTGTAATGAATTGTTAGAAGGGAATGATGTGCTGCATTTCTGTTCAAATGCTGTAGTTTAAAAGATAAGCACTTTCTTATGAAAATATACTTATTTTTTTAGAAGGTTTAGATAGAATCGCACATGCGTTTTTCTCAAAAGACCAGCACTTGCTTCTAACAGTGTAAAGCATTGTTAGAATGGACTGGAGTATTGCTTTTCTGTCTACATGCTGAACTTTGAAAGATAAGCATTTCTATCTAAATGCTATAGTTGAAATTGAAGCACTTTCGTTTCAAAGTGTACTTATTTCTTTAGAAACTTCAGATAGAAACACACAGGCATTTCTCTTAAAAGAGAAATACTTGCAACTAACAGTGTAAAGCATTGTTAGCAGGGAAAGGTGTGTTGCATTTCTTTTCAAATGCTGTAGTTTAAAAGATAAGCTCTTTCTTTTTAAGGTATACTTATTTTTTTAGAAGGTTGAGATAGAAAGGCACATGTGTTTGTCTCTAAAGACGAGCACGTGCTTCTAACAGAGTAAATCATTGTTAGAATGGACTGGAGTATTGCTTTTCTGTCTACATGCTGTACTTTGAAAGATAAGCATTTCTGCCTAAATGCTTTATATGAAATTGAAGCACTTTCCTTTGAAAGTGTACTTATTTCATTAGAAACTTGAGATAGAAACACACAAGCATTTCTCTCAAAAGAGAAACACTTGCAGTTAACAGTGTAAAGCATTGTTAGAAGGTGTGTTGCATTTCTGTTTAAATTCTGTAGTTTGAAAGATAAGTACTTTCTTCGGAAGTATACTTATTTTTTAAGAAGGTTGTGATAGAAACACACATGCCTTTTTCTCAAAAGATGAGCACTGGTTCCTAACAGTGTAAAGCATTGTTAGCAGGGAATGGTGTGTTGCATTTCTGTTCAAATGCTGTAGTTTGAAAGATAAGCACTTTCCTTTGAAAGTATACTTATTTTTTTTGAAGGTTGCCATAGAAATGCACATGCGTTTTTCTCAAAAGATGAGCACTTGCTTCTAACTGTGTAAAGCATTGTTAGAATGGACTGGAGTATTGCTTTTCTGTCTACATACTGTACTTTGAAAGATAAGCATTTCTGTCTAAATGCTTTATATGAAATTGAAGCACTTTCCTTTGAAAGTGTACTTATTTCTTTAGAAACTTGAGATAGAAACACACAAGCGTTTCTCTCAAAAGAGGAACACTTACAGTTAACAGTGTAAAGCATTGTTAGAAGGTGTGTTGCATTTCTTTTTAAATTCTGTAGTTTGAAAGATAAGTACTTTCTTCGGAAGTATACTTATTTTTTAAGAAGGGTGCGATAGAAACGCACAGACCTTTTTCTCAAAAGATGAGCACTTGTTCCTAACAGTGTAAAACATTGTTAGCAGGGAATGGTGTGTTGCATTTCTGTTCAAATGCTGTAGTTTGAAAGATAAGCACTTTCCTTTGTAAGGATACTTATTTTTTTAGAAGGTTGAGATAGAAAGGCACATGTGTTTGTCTCAAAAGACGAGCACTTGCTTCCAACAGTGTACAGCATTGTTAGAATGGAATGTAGTATTGATTTTCTGTCTACATGCTGTACTTTGAAAGTTACGCATTTCTGTCTAAATGCTTAAGTTGAAATTGAAGAACTTTCCTTTGAAAGTATGCTTATTTCTTTAGAACCTTCAGATAGAGAAGCACAAGCTTTTCTCTCAAAAGAGAAACACTTGCAGTTAACAGTGTAAAGCATTGTTAGAAGGGAATGGTGTGTTGCATTTCTGTTCAAATGCTGTAGTTTAAAAGATAAGTACTTTCTTTGGAAGTATACTTATTTTTTAAGAAGGTTGCGATAGAAACACACATAAGTTTTTCTCAAAAGATGAGCACTTGTTCCTAACAGTGTAAAGCATTGTTAGCAGGGAATCGTGTATTGCATTTATGTTTAAATGCTGTAGTTTGAAAGATAAGTACTTTCTTTGGAAGTATACTTATTTTTTAAGAAAGTTGCGATAGAAACGCACATAAGTTTTTCTCAAAAGATGAGCACTTGTTCCTAACAGTGTAAAGCATTGTTAGCAGGGAATGGTTTTTTGCATTTCTGTTCAAATGCTGTAGTTTGAAATATAAGCACTTTCCTTTAAAAGTATACTTATTTTTTTAGAAGGCTGAGATAGAAACACACAAGCGTTTCTCTCAAAAGAGAAATACTTGCAGTTAACAGTGTAAAGCATTGTTAGAAGGGAAGGGTTTGTTGCATTTCTGTTTAAATGCTGTAGTTTAAAAGATAAGTACTTTCTTATGAAAGAATACTTATTTTTTTAGAAGGTTGAGATAGAAACGCACATGTGTTTTTCTCAAAAGACTAGCACTTGCCTCTAACAGTGTAAAGCATTGTTAGAATGGACTGGAGTATTGCTTTTCTGTCTACATGTTGTACTTTGAAAGATAAGCATTTCTGTCTAAATGCTTTTGTTGAAATTGAAGCACTTTCCTTTGAAAGTGTACTTATATCTTTAGAAACGTGAGATAGAAACACACAAGCTTTTCTCTCAAAAGAAAAACACTTGCAGTTAACAGTGTAAGGAATTTTTAGAAGGGAATGGTGTGTTGCATTTCTGTTTAAATGCTATAGTTTGAAAGATAAGCATTTCTGTCTAAACGCTTTAGTTGAAATTGAAGCACTTTGCTTTGAAAGTGTACTTATTTCTTTAGAAACTTGAGATAGAAACACACAGGCATTTCTCTCAAAAGAGAAACACTTGCAACTAACAGTGTAAAGCATTGTTAGCAGGGAATGGTGTGTTGCATTTCTATTCAAATGCTGTAGTTTAAAAGATAAGCTATTTCTTTTTAAGTTGTACTTATTTTTATAGAAAGTTGAGATAGAAAGGCACATGCGTTTTTCTCAAAAGATGAGCACTTGCTCCTAACAATGTAAAGCATTTTTAGAATGGAATATAGTATTGATTTTCCGTCTACATGCTGTACTTTGAAAGATAAGCATTTCTGTCTAAATGCTTTAGTTGAAATTGAAGCACTTTCCTTTGAAAGTGTACTTATTTTTTTAGAAAATTCAGGTAGAAACACACAGCTCTTTCTCAAAAGAGAAACACTTGCAAATAACAGTGTAAAGCATTGTTAGAAGGGAATTGTGTGCTGCTTTTCTGTTCAAATGCTGTAGTTTAAAAGATAAGCACTTTCTTATGAAAGTATACTTATTTTTTTAGAAGGTTTATATAGAAACACACATGTGTTTCTCTCAAAAGACCAGCACTTGCTTCTAACAGTGTAAAGCAGTTTTAGAATGGAATATAGTATTAATTTTTTTCTACATGCTGTACTTTGAAAGATAAGCATTTCTGTCTAAATGCTTTCGTTGAAATTGAAGCACTTTCCTTTGAATGTGAACTTTTTTTTTCGAAAATTCAGATAGAAACACACAGCTCTTTCTCAAAAGAGAAACACTTGCAACTAACAGTTTAAAGCATTGTTAGAAAGGAATGGTGTGTTGCATTTCTCTTCAAATGCTGTAGTTTTTTTTTTCTTTCTTTTTTTGTAATACAGGTCATATGTCAAGCTAGAATTTATTTTTTTTATTTATTTTTTTTATATTTAAAAATTTCCATCTCCTTCCTTCCTCCTCCCCCCTCCCTCCCCTTCTCCTCCCCCTTCCCTCCCCTCCTTCTCCTACTTCCCTCCCCTCCCCTCCACCCATACCTCCTCTCCCTCCCTTTCAAGGCCAAGGAGCCCTCAGGGTTCCCCACTCTATGCTAAGACCAATGTCCTCCCAACTCCCCCCAGGTCCAGGAAGGTGATCGACCAAGCTGAGAAGGCTCCCACAGAGCCCGTCCATGCAGAAGAATCAGAGCCCAGAGCCATTGTCCTTTGCTTCTCAGTCAGCCCCCGCTGTTGGCCACATTCAGAGAGACGGGTTTGCTGGCATGATCCATCAGTCCCATTCCAACTGGAGTTGGTGATCTCACATTAGTTCTGTCCCACCGTCTCCGTGAGTGAACACACCCCTCTCGTTCCTGACTTTCTCCCTCAAGTTCTAGCTCCTTCTGCTCCTCATCAGGACCTTGGGAGCTCAGTCCAGTGCTCCAATGTGGGGCTCAGTCACCTTCCCCATCTGTCGCCAGCTGGAAGTTCCCTCACGGTCCTGACTTTCTTTCTCATGTTCTCTCTCCTTCTGCTCCTCATCAGGACCTTGGGAGCCATTCCCTTCTAACAATTCTATACACTGTTAGTTGAAAGTGTTGCTCATTTGAGAAAGAGCTGTGTGTTTCTATCTGAATTTTCTAAAAAAATAAGTACACTTTCAAAGGAAATTGCTTCAATTTCCACTAAAGCATTTACACAGAAATGCTTATCTTTCAAAGTACAGCATGTAGACAGAAAATCAATACTATATTCCATTCTAAAAATGCTTTACACTGTTAGGAGCAAGTGCTCATCTTTTGAGAAAAACACATGTGCCTTTCTATCTCAACCTTCTAAAAAAATTAGTAGAACTTAAAAAGACAGAGCTTATCTTTTAAACTACAGCATTTGTATAGAAATGCAACACACCATTCCCTGCTAACAATGCTTTACACTGTTAGATGCAAGTGTCTCTATTTTGAGAGAAATGCTTGTGTGTTTCTATCTCAAGTTTCTAAAGAAATAAGTACACTTTCAAAGGAAAGTGCTTCAATTTCAACTAAAGCATTTAGACAGAAATGCTTATCTTTCAAAGTACAGCATGTAGACAGAAAAGCAATACTCCAGTCCATTCTAACAATGCTTTACAATGTTAAAAGCAAGTGCTCGTCTTTTGACAAAAACGCATGTGCGTTTCTAACTCAACCTTCTAAAAAAAATAAGTATACTTTCAAAAGAAAGTGCTTATCTTTCAAACTACAGCATTTGAACAGAAATGCAACATACCATTCCCTGGTAACAATGCTTTACACTGTTAGGAACAAGTGCTCATCTTTTGAGAAAAATGCTTGTGCGTTTCTTCCGCAACCTTCTTAAAAAATAAGTATACTTCCAAAGAAAGTACTTATCTTTTAAACTACAGCATTTAAACAGAAATGCAACACACCATTCCCTGCTAACAATGCATTACACTGTTAGTTGCAAGTGTTTCTCTTTTGAGAGAAATGTCTGTGTGTTTCTATCTCAAGTTTCTAAAGAAATAAGTACACTTTCAAAGGAAAGTGCTTCAATTCAACTAAAGCATTTAGACAAAAATGCTTATCTTTTAAAGTACAACATGTAGACAGAAAAGCAATACTCCAGTCCATTCTAACAATGCTTTAAAATGTTAGAAGCAAGTGCTCGTCATTTGAGAAAAACGCATGTGCCTTTCTATCTCAGCCTTCTAAAAAAATAAGTATACTTTCAAAGGAAAGTGCTTATCTTTCAAACTATAGCATTTAAACAGAAATGCAACACACCATTCCATGGTAACAATGCTTTACAATGTTAGGAACAAGTGCTCATCTTTTGAGAAAAATGCATGTGCGTTTCTATTGCAACCTTCTTAAAAAATAAGTATATTTCCAAAGAAAGTACTTATCTTTTAAACTACAGCATTTAAACAGAAATGCAACACACCATTCCTTGCTAACAATGCATTACACTGTTAGTTGCAAGTGTTTCTCTTTTGAGAGAAATGCCTGTGTGTTTCTATCTCAAGTTTCTAAAGAAATAAGTACACTTTCAAAGGAAAGTGCTTCAATTCAACTAAAGCATTTAGACAAAAATGCTTCTCTTTCAAAGTACAGCATGTAGACAGAAAAGCAATACTCCAGTCCATTCTAACAATGCTTTAAAATGTTAGAAGCAAGTGCTCGTCTTTCGAGAAAAATGCATGTGCCTTTCTATCTCAGCCTTCTAAAAAAATAAGTATACTTTCAAAGGAAAGTGCTTATCTTTCAAACTACAGCGTTTGATCAGAAATGCAACACACCATTCCCTGCTAACAATGCTTTACACTGTTAGTTGCAAGTGTTTCTCTTTTGAGAGAAATGCCTGTGTGTTTCTATCTCAAGTTTCTAAAGAAATAAGTACACTTTCAATGGATAGTGCTTCAATTTCAACTAAAGAATTTAGACAGAAATGCTTATCTTTCAAACTACAGCATGTAGACAGAAAATCAATACTATATTCCATTTTAAAAATGCTTTACACTGTTAGAAGCATGTGCTCATCTTTTGAGAATAACGCATGTGCGTTTTTATCGCAACCTTCTTAAAAAATAAGTATACTTCCAAAGAAAGCTCTTATCTTTTAAACTATAGCATTTAAACAGAAATGCAACACACCATTCCCTTGTAATAATGCTTTACACTGTTAGGAACAAGTGCTCATCTTTTGAGAAAAACGCATGTGCGTTTCTATCTCAACCTTAAAAACAAATAAGTATACTTCCAAAGAAAGTACTTATCTTTTAAACTACAGCATTTAAAAAGAAATGCAACACACCATTCACTTCTAACAATGCTTTACACTGTTAGTTGCAAGTGTTTCTCTTTTGAGAAAGAGCTGTGTGTTTCTATCTGAAGTATCTAAAAAAAATAAGTACACTTTCAAAGGAAAGTGCTTCAATTTCAACTAAAGCATTTAGACAGAAATGCTTCTCTTTCAAAGTACAGCATGTAGACAGAAAATCAATACTATATTCCATTCTTAAAATGCTTTACGCTGTTAGGAGCAAGTGCTCATCTTTTGAGAAAAACGCATGTGCCTGTGTATCTCAACCTTAAAAAAAATAAGTATACTTCCAAAGAAAGTAATTATCTTTTAAACTACAGCATTTAAAAAGAAATGCAACACACCATTCACTTCTAACAATGCTTTACACTGTTAGATGCAAGTGTTTCTCTTTTGAGAAAGAGCTGTGTGTTTCTATCTGAAGTATCTAAAAAAAAATAAGTACACTTTCAAAGGAAAGTGCTTCAATTTCAACTGAAGCATTTAGACAGAAATGCTTCTCTTTCAAAGTACAGCATGTAGACAGAAAATCAATACTATATTCCATTCTTAAAATGCTTTACGCTCTTAGGAGCAAGTGCTCATCTTTTGAGAAAAACGCATGTGCCTTTCTATCTCAACCTTCTAAAAAAATAAGTACAACTTAAAAAGAAAGAGCTTATTTTTTAAACTACAGCAATTGAATAGAAATGCAACACACCATTCCCTGCTAACAATGCTTTACACTGTTAGTTGCAAGTGTTTCTCTTTTGAGAGAAATGCCTGTGTGTTTCTATCCCAAGTTTCTAAAGATATAAGTACACTTTCAAAGGAAAATGCTTCAATTTCCACTAAAACATTTAGTCAAAAATGCTTATCTTTCAAAGTACAGCATGTAGACAGAAAAGCAATACTCCAGTTCATTCTAACAATGCTTTACTCTGTTAGAAGCAAGTGCTCGTCTTTTGAGAAAAACGCATGTGCCTTTCTATCTCAGCCTTCTAAAAAAATAAGTATACTTTCAAAGGAAAGTGCTTATCTTTCAAACTACAGCATTTAAACAGAAATGCAACACACCATTCCCTGCTAACAATGCTTTACACTGTTAGTTGCAAGTGTTTCTCTTTTGAGAGAAACGCTTGTGTGTTTCTATCTCAAGTTTCTAAAGAAATAAATACACTTTCAAAGGAAAGTGCTTCAATTTCAACTAAAGCATTTAGACAGAAATGCTTATCTTTTAAAGTACAGCATGTAGACAGAAAAGCAATCCTCCAGTCCATTCTAACAATGCTTTACACTGTTAGAAGCAAGTGCTCGTCTTGAGAAAAACGCATGTGCGTTTCTATCTCAACCTTCTAAAAAAATAAGTATACTTTAAAAAGAAAGAGCTTGTCTTTTAAACTACAGCATTTGAATAGAAATGCAACACACCATTCCCTGCTAACAATGCTTTACACAATTAGTTGCAAGTGTTTCTCTTCTGAGAGAAATGCCTGTGTGTTTCTATCTCAAGTTTCTAAAGAAATAAGTACGCTTTCAAAGGAACGTGCTCAATTTCAACTAAAGCATTTGGACAGAAATGCTTATCTTTCAAAGTACAGCATGTAGACAGAAAAGCAATACTCCAGTCCATTCCCACAATGCTTTACAATGTTAGAAGCAAGTGCTCGTCTTTTGACAAAAACGCATGTGCGTTTCTAACTCAACCTTCTAAAAAAAATAAGTATACTTTCAAAAGAAAGTGCTTATCTTTCAAACTACAGCATTTGAACAGAAATGCAACACACCATTCCCTGCTAACAATGCATTACACCGTTAGTTGCAAGTGTTTCTCTTTTGAGAGAAATGCCTGTGTGTTTCTATCTCAAGTTTCTAAAGAAATAAGTACACTTTCAAAGGAAAGTGCTTCAATTCAACTAAAGCATTTAGACAAAAATGCTTATCTTTCAAAGTACAGCATGTAGACAGAAAAGCAATACTCCAGTCCATTCTAACAATGCTTTAAAATGTTAGAAGCAAGTGCTCGTCTTTTGAGAAAAACGCATGTGCCTTTCTATCTCAGCCTTCTAAAAAAATAAGTATATTTTCATAGGAAAGTGCTTATCTTTCAAACTACAGCGTTTGAACAGAAATGCAACACACCATTCCCTGCTAACAATGCTTTACACTGTTAGTTGCAAGTGTTTCTCTTTTGAGAGAAATGCCTGTGTGTTTCTATCTCAAGTTTCTAAAGAAATAAGTACACTTTCAATGGATAGTGCTTCAATTTCAACTAAAGAATTTAGACAGAAATGCTTATCTTTCAAACTACAGCATGTAGACAGAAAATCAATACTATATTCCATTTTAAAAATGCTTTACACTGTTAGAAGCATGTGCTCATCTTTTGAGAATAACGCATGTGCGTTTTTGTCACAACCTTCTTAAAAAATAAGTATACTTCCAAAGAAAGTACTTATCTTTTAAACTATAGCATTTAAACAGAAATGCAACACACCATTCCCTTGTAATAATGCTTTACACTGTTAGGAACAAGTGCTCATCTTTTGAGAAAAACGCATGTGCGTTTCTATCTCAACCTTAAAAAAAAATAAGTATACTTCCAAAGAAAGTGCTTATCTTTTAAACTACAGCATTTAAAAAGAAATGCAACACACCATTCACTTCTAACAATGCTTTACACTGTTAGTTGCAAGTGTTTCTCTTTTGAGAAAGAGCTGTGTGTTTCTATCTGAAGTATCTAAAAAAAATAAGTACACTTTCAAAGGAAAGTGCTTCAATTTCAACTAAAGCATTTAGACAGAAATGCTTCTCTTTCAAAGTACAGCATGTAGACAGAAAATCAATACTATATTCCATTCTTAAAATGCTTTACGCTCTTAGGAGCAAGTGCTCATCTTTTGAGAAAAACGCATGTGCCTTTCTATCTCAACCTTCTAAAAAAATAAGTACAACTTAAAAAGAAAGAGCTTATCTTTTAAACTACAGCAATTGAATAGAAATGCAACACACCATTCCCTGCTAACAATGCTTTACACTGTTAGTTGCAAGTGTTTCTCTTTTGAGAGAAATGCCTGTGTGTTTCTATCCCAAGTTTCTAAAGATATAAGTACACTTTCAAAGGAAAATGCTTCAATTTGAACTAAAACATTTAGACAAAAATGCTTATCTTTCAAAGTACAGCATGTAGACAGAAAAGCAATACTCCAGTTCATTCTAACAATGCTTTACTCTGTTAGAAGCAAGTGCTCGTCTTTTGAGAAAAACGCATGTGCCTTTCTATCTCAGCCTTCTAAAAAAATAAGTATACTTTAAAGGGAAAGTGCTTATCATTGAAACTACAGCGTTTGAACAGAAATGCAACACACCATTCCCTGCTAACAATGCTTTACACTGTTAGGAACAAGTGCTCATCTTTTGAGAAAAACGCATGTGCGTTTCTATCGCAACCTTCTTAAAAAATAAGTATACTTCCAAAGAAAGTACTTATCTTTTAAACTATAGCATTTAAACAGAAATGCAACACACTATTCCCTTCTAACAATTCTATACACCATTAGTTGCAAGTGTTGCTCATTTGAGAAAGAGCTGTGTGTTTCTATCTGAATTTTCTAAAAAATTAAGTACACTTTCAAAGGAAAGTGCTTCAATTTCATCTAAAGCATTTAGACAGAAATGCTTATCTTTCAAAGTACAGCATGTAGACAGAAAATCAATACTATATTCCATTCTAAAAATGCTTTACACTGTTAGGAGCAAGTGCTCATCTTTTGAGAATAACGCATGTGCGTTTTTATCGCAAACTTCTTAAAAAATAAGTATACTTCCAAAGAAAGTACTTATCTTTTCAACTACATCACTTAAACAGAAATGCAACACACCATTCCCTACTAACAATGCTTTACACTGTTAGGAACAAGTGCTCAACTTTTGAGAAAAACGCATATGCGTTTCCATCTCAACCTTCTAAAAAAATAAGTATAGTTCCAAAGAAAGTACTTATCTTTTAAACTACAGCATTTAAAAAGAAATACAACACACCATTCCCTGCTAACAATGCTTCAAACTGTTAGTTGCAAGTGTTTCTCTTTTGAGAGAAATGCCTGTGTGTTTCTATCTGAAGTATCTAAAAAAATAAGTACACTTTCAATGGATAGTGCTTCAATTTCAACTAAAGAATTTAGACAGAAATGCTTATCTTTCAAACTACAGCATGTAGACAGAAAATCAATACTATATTCCATTTTAAAAATGCTTTACACTGTTAGAAGCATGTGCTCATCTTTTGAGAATAACGCATGTGCGTTTTTATCGCAACCTTCTTAAAAAATAAGTATACTTCCAAAGAAAGTTCTTATCTTTTAAACTATAGCATTTAAACAGAAATGCAACACACCATTCCCTTGTAATAATGCTTTACACTGTTAGGAACAAGTGCTCATCTTTTGAGAAAAACGCATGTGCGTTTCTATCTCAACCTTAAAAACAAATAAGTATACTTCCAAAGAAAGTACTTATCTTTTAAACTACAGCATTTAAAAAGAAATGCAACACACCATTCACTTCTAACAATGCTTTACACTGTTAGTTGCAAGTGTTTCTCTTTTGAAAAAGAGCTGTGTGTTTCTATCTGAAGTATCTAAAAAAAATAAGTACACTTTCAAAGGAAAGTGCTTCAATTTCAACTAAAGCATTTAGACAGAAATGCTTCTCTTTCAAAGTACAGCATGTAGACAGAAAATCAATACTATATTCCATTCTTAAAATGCTTTACGCTGTTAGGAGCAAGTGCTCATCTTTTGAGAAAAACGCATGTGCGTTTCTATCTCAACCTTAAAAAAAAATAAGTATACTTCCAAAGAAAGTGCTTATCTTTTAAACTACAGCATTTAAAAAGAAATGCAACACACCATTCACTTCTAACAATGCTTTACACTGTTAGTTGCAAGTGTTTCTCTTTTGAGAAAGAGCTGTGTGTTTCTATCTGAAGTATCTAAAAAAAAATAAGTACACTTTCAAAGGAAAGTGCTTCAATTTCAACTGAAGCATTTAGACAGAAATGCTTCTCTTTCAAAGTACAGCATGTAGACAGAAAATCAATACTATATTCCATTCTTAAAATGCTTTACGCTCTTAGGAGCAAGTGCTCATCTTTTGAGAAAAACGCATGTGCCTTTCTATCTCAACCTTCTAAAAAAATAAGTACAACTTAAAAAGAAAGAGCTTATCTTTTAAACTACAGCATTTGAATAGAAATGCAACACACCATTCCCTGCTAACAATGCTTTACACTGTTAGTTGCAAGTGTTTCTCTTTTGAGAGAAATGCCTGTGTGTTTCTATCCCAAGTTTCTAAAGATATAAGTACACTTTCAAAGGAAAATGCTTCAATTTCCACTAAAACATTTAGTCAAAAATGCTTATCTTTCAAAGTACAGCATGTAGACAGAAAAGCAATACTCCAGTCCATTCTAACAATGCTTTACTCTGTTAGAAGCAAGTGCTCGTCTTTTGAGAAAAACGCATGTGCCTTTCTATCTCAGCCTTCTAAAAAAATAAGTATACTTTCAAAGGAAAGTGCTTATCTTTCAAACTACAGCATTTAAACAGAAATGCAACACACCATTCCCTGCTAACAATGCTTTACACTGTTAGTTGCAAGTGTTTCTCTTTTGAGAGAAACGCTTGTGTGTTTCTATCTCAAGTTTCTAAAGAAATAAGTACACTTTCAAAGGAAAGTGCTTCAATTTCAACTAAAGCATTTAGACAGAAATGCTTATCTTTTAAAGTACAGCATGTAGACAGAAAAGCAATGCTCCAGTCCATTCTAACAATGCTTTACACTGTTAGAAGCAAGTGCTCGTCTTGAGAAAAACGCATGTGCGTTTCTATCTCAACCTTCTAAAAAAATAAGTATACTTTAAAAAGAAAGAGCTTGTCTTTTAAACTACAGCATTTGAATAGAAATGCAACACACCATTCCCTGCTAACAATGCTTTACACTGTTAGTTGCAAGTGTTTCTCTTTTGAGAGAAATGCCTGTGTGTTTCTATCTCAAGTTTCTAAAGAAATAAGTACGCTTTCAAAGGAACGTGCTCAATTTCAACTAAAGCATTTGGACAGAAATGCTTATCTTTCAAAGTACAGCATGTAGACAGAAAAGCAATACTCCAGTCCATTCCCACAATGCTTTACAATGTTAGAAGCAAGTGCTCGTCTTTTGACAAAAACGCATGTGCGTTTCTAACTCAACCTTCTAAAAAAATAAGTATACTTTCAAAGAAAAGTGCTTATCTTTCAAACTACAGCATTTGAACAGAAATGCAACACACCATTCCGTGCTAACAATGCATTACACCGTTAGTTGCAAGTGTTTCTCTTTTGAGAGAAATGCCTGTGTGTTTCTATCTCAAGTTTCTAAAGAAATAAGTACACTTTCAAAGGAAAGTGCTTCAATTCAACTAAAGCATTTAGACAAAAATGCTTATCTTTCAAAGTACAGCATGTAGACAGAAAAGCAATACTCCAGTCCATTCTAACAATGCTTTAAAATGTTAGAAGCAAGTGCTCGTCTTTTGAGAAAAACGCATGTGCCTTTCTATCTCAGCCTTCTAAAAAAATAAGTATATTTTCATAGGAAAGTGCTTATCTTTCAAACTACAGCGTTTGAACAGAAATGCAACACACCATTCCCTGCTAAAAATGCTTTACACTGTTAGGAACAAGTGCTCATCTTTTGAGAAAAATGCATGTGCCTTTCTATTGCAACCTTCTTAAAATATAAGTACATTTCCAAAGAAAGTACTTATCTTGTAAACTACAGCATTTAAACATAAATGCAACACACCATTCCCTGCTAACAATGCATTACACCGTTAGTTGCAAGTGTTTCTCTTTTGAGAGAAATGCCTGTGTGTTTCTATCTCAAGTTTCTAAAGAAATAAGTACACTTTCAAAGGAAAGTGCTTCAATTCAACTAAAGCATTTAGACAAAAATGCTTATCTTTCAAAGTACAGCATGTAGACAGAAAAGCAATACTCCAGTCCATTCTAACAATGCTTTAAAATGTTAGAAGCAAGTGCTCGTCTTTTGAGAAAAACGCATGTGCCTTTCTATCTCAGCCTTCTAAAAAAATAAGTATATTTTCATAGGAAAGTGCTTATCTTTCAAACTACAGCGTTTGAACAGAAATGCAACACACCATTCCCTGCTAACAATGCTTTACACTGTTAGTTGCAAGTGTTTCTCTTTTGAGAGAAATGCCTGTGTGTTTCTATCTCAAGTTTCTAAAGAAATAAGTACACTTTCAATGGATAGTGCTTCAATTTCAACTAAAGCATTTAGACAGAAATGCTTATCTTTCAAACTACAGCATGTAGACAGAAAATCAATACTATATTCCATTCTTAAAATGCTTTACGCTGTTAGGAGCAAGTGCTCATCTTTTGAGAAAAACGCATGTGCGTTTCTATCTCAACCTTAAAAACAAATAAGTATACTTCCAAAGAAAGTGCTTATCTTTTAAACTACAGCATTTAAAAAGAAATGCAACACACCATTCACTTCTAACAATGCTTTACACTGTTAGTTGCAAGTGTTTCTCTTTTGAGAAAGAGCTGTGTGTTTCTATCTGAAGTATCTAAAAAAAAATAAGTACACTTTCAAAGGAAAGTGCTTCAATTTCAACTGAAGCATTTAGACAGAAATGCTTCTCTTTCAAAGTACAGCATGTAGACAGAAAATCAATACTATATTCCATTCTTAAAATGCTTTACACTGTTAGGAGCAAGTGCTCATCTTTTGAGAAAAACGCATGTGCCTTTCTATCTCAACCTTCTAAAAAAATAAGTACAACTTAAATAGAAAGAGCTTATCTTTTAAACTACAGCAATTGAATAGAAATGCAACACACCATTCCCTGCTAACAATGCTTTACACTGTTAGTTGCAAGTGTTTCTCTTTTGAGAGAAATGCCTGTGTGTTTCTATCTCAAGTTTCTAAAGATATAAGTACACTTTCAAAGGAAAATGCTTCAATTTCCACTAAAACATTTAGTCAAAAATGCTTATCTTTCAAAGTACAGCATGTAGACAGAAAAGCAATACTCCAGTCCATTCTAACAATGCTTTACTCTGTTAGAAGCAAGTGCTCGTCTTTTGAGAAAAACGCATGTGCCTTTCTATCTCAGCCTTCTAAAAAAATAAGTATACTTTCAAAGGAAAGTGCTTATCTTTCAAACTACAGCATTTAAACAGAAATGCAACACACCATTCCCTGCTAACAATGCTTTACACTGTTAGTTGCAAGTGTTTCTCTTTTGAGAGAAACGCTTGTGTGTTTCTATCTCAAGTTTCTAAAGAAATAAGTACACTTTCAAAGGAAAGTGCTTCAATTTCAACTAAAGCATTTAGACAGAAATGCTTATCTTTTAAAGTACAGCATGTAGACAGAAAAGCAATGCTCCAGTCCATTCTAACAATGCTTTACACTGTTAGAAGCAAGTGCTCGTCTTGAGAAAAACGCATGTGCGTTTCTATCTCAACCTTCTAAAAAAATAAGTATACTTTAAAAAGAAAGAGCTTGTCTTTTAAACTACAGCATTTGAATAGAAATGCAACACACCATTCCCTGCTAACAATGCTTTACACTGTTAGTTGCAAGTGTTTCTCTTTTTAGAGAAATGCCTGTGTGTTTCTATCTCAAGTTTCTAAAGAAATAAGTACGCTTTCGAAGGAAAGTGCCCAATTTCAACTAAAGCATTTGGACAGAAATGCTTATCTTTCAAAGTACAGCATGTAGACAGAAAAGCAATACTCCAGTCCATTCTCACAATGCTTTACAATGTTAGAAGCAAGTGCTCGTCTTTTGACAAAAACGCATGTGCGTTTCTAACTCAACCTTCTAAAAAAATAAGTATACTTTCAAAAGAAAGTGCTTATCTTTCAAACTACAGCATTTGAACAGAAATGCAACACACCATTCCCTGCTAACAATGCTTTACACTGTTAGGAACAAGTGCTCATCTTTTGAGAAAAATGCATGTGGTTTCTATTGCAACCTTCTTAAAAAATAGGTATACATTTCCAAAGAAAGTACTTATCTTGTAAACTACAGCATTTAAACATAAATGCAACACACCATTCCCTGCTAACAATGCATTACACCTGTTAGTTGCAAGTGTTTCTCTTTTGAGAGAAATGCCTGTGTGTTTCTATCTCAAGTTTCTAAAGAAATAAGTACACTTTCAAAGGAAAGTGCTTCAATTCAACTAAAGCATTTAGACAAAAATGCTTATCTTTCAAAGTACAGCATGTAGACAGAAAAGCAATACTCCAGTCCATTCTAACAATGCTTTAAAATGTTAGAAGCAAGTGCTCGTCTTTTGAGAAAAACGCATGTGCCTTTCTATCTCAGCCTTCTAAAAAAATAAGTATACTTTCATAGGAAAGTGCTTATCTTTCAAATTACAGCGTTTGAACAGAAATGCAACACACCATTCCCTGCTAACAATGCTTTACACTGTTAGTTGCAAGTGTTTCTCTTTTGAGAGAAATGCCTGTGTGTTTCTATCTCAAGTTTCTAAAGAAATAAGTACACTTTCAATGGATAGTGCTTCAATTTCAACTAAAGCATTTAGACAGAAATGCTTATCTTTTAAACTACAGCATGTAGACAGAAAATCAATACTATATTCCATTTTAAAAATGCTTTACACTGTTAGAGGCATGTGCTCATCTTTTGAGAATAACGCATGTGCGTTTTTATCACAACCTTCTTAAAAAATAAGTATACTTCCAAAGAAAGTACTTATCTTTTAAACTATAGCATTTAAACAGAAATGCAACACACCATTCCCTTGTAATAATGCTTTACACTGTTAGGAACAAGTGCTCATCTTTTGAGAAAAACGCATGTGCGTTTCTATCTCAACCTTAAAAAAAAATAAGTATACTTCCAAAGAAAGTGCTTATCTTTTAAACTACAGCATTTAAAAAGAAATGCAACACACCATTCACTTCTAACAATGCTTTACACTGTTAGTTGCAAGTGTTTCTCTTTTGAGAAAGAGCTGTGTGTTTCTATCTGAAGTATCTAAAAAAAATAAGTACACTTTCAAAGGAAAGTGCTTCAATTTCAACTAAAGCATTTAGACAGAAATGCTTATCTTTCAAAGTACAGCATGTAGACAGAAAATCAATACTATATTCCATTCTTAAAATGCTTTACGCTCTTAGGAGCAAGTGCTCATCTTTTGAGAAAAACGCATGTGCCTTTCTATCTCAACCTTCTAAAAAAATAAGTACAACTTAAAAAGAAAGAGCTTATCTTTTAAACTACAGCAATTGAATAGAAATGCAACACACCATTCCCTGCTAACAATGCTTTACACTGTTAGTTGCAAGTGTTTCTCTTTTGAGAGAAATGCCTGTGTGTTTCTATCCCAAGTTTCTAAAGATATAAGTACACTTTCAAAGGAAAATGCTTCAATTTCAACTAAAACATTTAGACAAAAATGCTTATCTTTCAAAGTACAGCATGTAGACAGAAAAGCAATACTCCAGTTCATTCTAACAATGCTTTACTCTGTTAGAAGCAAGTGCTCGTCTTTTGAGAAAAACGCATGTGCCTTTCTATCTCAGCCTTCTAAAAAAATAAGTATACTTTCAAAGGGAAAGTGCTTATCATTGAAACTACAGCGTTTGAACAGAAATGCAACACACCATTCCCTGCTAACAATGCTTTACACTGTTAGGAACAAGTGCTCATCTTTTGAGAAAAACGCATGTGCGTTTCTATCGCAACCTTCTTAAAAAATAAGTATACTTCCAAAGAAAGTACTTATCTTTTAAACTATAGCATTTAAACAGAAATGCAACACACCATTCCCTTCTAACAATTCTATACACTGTTAGTTGCAAGTGTTGCTCATTTGAGAAAGAGCTGTGTGTTTCTATCTGAATTTTCTAAAAAATTAAGTACACTTTCAAAGGAAAGTGCTTCAATTTCAACTTAAGCATTTAGACAGAAATGCTTATCTTTCAAAGTACAGCATGTAGACAGAAAATCAATACTATATTCCATTCTAAAAATGCTTTACACTGTTAGGAGCAAGTGCTCATCTTTTGAGAATAACGCATGTGCGTTTTTATCGCAACCTTCTTAAAAAATAAGTATACTTCCAAAGAAAGTACTTATCTTTTCAACTACAGCATTTAAACAGAAATGCAACACACCATTCCCTACTAACAATGCTTTACACTGTTAGGAACAAGTGCTCAACTTTTGAGAAAAACGCATATGCGTTTCCATCTCAACCTTCTAAAAAAATAAGTATACTTCCAAAGAAAGTACTTATCTTTTAAACTACAGCATTTAAAAAGAAATACAACACACCATTCCCTGCTAACAATGCTTCAAACTGTTAGTTGCAAGTGTTTCTCTTTTGAGAGAAATGCCTGTGTGTTTCTATCTGAAGTATCTAAAAAAATAAGTACACTTTCAAAGGAAAGTGCTCAATTTCAACTGAAGCATTTAGACAGAAATGCTTATCTTTCAAAGTACAGCATGTAGACAGAAAATCAATACTATATTCCATTCTAAATATGCTTTACACTGTTAGGAGCAAGTGCTCATCTTTTGAGAAAAACGCATGTGCCTTTCTATCTCAAACTTCTAAAAAAATAAGTAAAACTTAAAAAGAAAGAGCTTATCTTTTAAACTACAGCATTTGAATAGAAATGCAACACACCATTCCCTGCTAACAATGCTTTGCACTGTTAGGAACAAGTGCTCATCTTTTGAGAAAAACGCATGTGCGTTTCTATTTCAACCTTCTTAACAAATAAGTATACTTCCGAAGAAAGTACTTATCTTTTAAACTACAGCATTTAAACAGAAATGCAACACACCATTCCCTTCTAACAATGCTTTACACTGTTAACTGCAAGTGTTTCCCTATTGAGAGAAACACTTGTATGTTTCTATCTCAAGTTTCTAAAGAAATAAGTACACTTTCAAAGGAAAGTGCTTCAATTTCAACTAAAGCATTTAG
>NW_024582346.1:0-86446 GCF_903992535.2 Arvicola amphibius
ACTGCCTGCTTGCTCCACCCAGTCCAACATGGCAAAGCCATGTTCACTGTCTCTGATAGCCATGCATATTGCCCATTTTAAGGCACACAGTGAGTCTAAGTCATGCCATTAAGCAAGTTGCAGCACTCTGCTCAGAAAACCCCATTTAACTGCTACATAGCTGGGCCTCCAGAGTCAGAGTTCCCACTGGCAGCATGGCCCAGAAAGCCAGCATTTCAAAACCAGAGCTGCTTTCTGCTACTGCCAAACCAGGAAAACCTCTCTAAAAGGAGCTACAGCATGCTGCCAGCAAAGCAAAGCTATAGAAGGAGCTGCGGGCGGGCCTGCTTTTTGTCCCGCCCGGCTCCTGCACAGCTAGCTTAGCCCCAGAATAATTACACAGAAACTGTATTCATTTAAACACTACCTGGCCCATTAGTTTCAGCCTCTTATTGGCTAATTCTCATAGCTTGCTTTAACCCATATTTAGTAATCTCTGTAGCACCACAAGGTGGTGGCTTACTGGGATAGATCCTAACCTGCGTCTGTCTCGGGTGGAAGAATCATGGCAACTGCCTCATTGCCTTCTTCCCAGCATCCTGTTCTGTTTACTCCTCCTACCTAATTTTCTGTCCTATCAGGCCAAGCAGTTTTCTTTATTAATTAACCAATGAAACAACAGATAGATAGAAGATCTTCCTATATCACAAAGCCCATTCAGGAAAATAAATGTTGCTAAACTTTGTTTTTTAGTGTCTAGAATTACTTTCCAAGCCCTCTCAGGTATTATGTAGATTTATTTGACCAAGTTGGCACACCAATTTGTTGTAAGGAGGCTACTAGTTTGTCCCTGACTGCTCAGCCCCAAATTAATTGCACAGAAACTGTATTAATTAAAACACTGCTTGGCCCATTAGCTCTAGCTTCTTATTGGCTAACTCTTACATATTAATTTAACCAATTTCTAGTAATCTGTGTATTGTCATGTGGCTGTGGCTTACCGGGTAAAGTTCTGGCATCTGTCTCTGGCAGGGCTACATGGCTTCTCCTCTGATTCTGCCTCCCTTTTCCCAGCATTCAGTTTAGTTTTCCCTGCCTACCTAAGTTCTGCCCTATCAACAGGCCAACACAGTTTTTTTATTAATCAGTAGTATTCATAGCATATAGAAGGGAATCCCAAATTAGTATTTCATTTGTATTTTAATAAATAAATTTAGCCTGAAGATCAGAAAAGGAAAACAGCCAAACTGGCCAGCCATACACACCAGGCAGCAGTGAGACACACGTTTAATCCCAGTAGCTAAAAGGATGAATACCTTTAATCCCAGCCCAGGCTTTCTTGGAATTTCTGATGTTCCTGCATCAGCCTTGAAACTGCTTGGCCACAGGCAATGCCATCACAAAGGGGCAGATTACTGTGATTGGTTTTATGTCTACACCTCTAACTATTCTCTTTAAATTGATGTTACCTCTATTTTGGCATTGAAGCAAATTACTTATGGGAGTGGGTTTATAAAATAATTTTATTTACTTTGGAGAGAGGCCTGAACAGTTATGAGAACAGGCTATTCTTCCAGAGGACCCAAACTTTGATTTTAACTCCTGCATGTTGGTTCACAACCATCTGTTACTCTGATTGCAGGAAATCCAATACCCTCTTCTAACTTTCTTGGCACTAGGTACATACATGGTACACAAACATATGTGTAACCAAAACACCCAAACACAGATAAAATAAATTAATTTTATGTTTTGTACCAAAAAAATCATAAAGTGAGATGAAAATCTTCTGGCTGGCATGGATATCTTAATCCAAAACATTGCAGACCAATCTTCATAAACAGAAATTAAACCTAAACTGCATATAACTTTTATTCAAATGTGGTTTGATGGTTTTTTAAAGACTAAAATAAATGTCATATTGTTTAAAAGTCTGAAGTGGGCAGTAATTATTTTATGTGTTTATCTAACTCCTCCTAAATATTGTCTCCTGACGTGTTTTCCATATTGTAACATTCAGCATGAAAACACTCAAGTGTTAAATCTATGGGGAGAGGTAGTGTTTGATATGACTAATATGCACACCATTGCAAGCTGAGCACAATGTGTTTAATGAAATAAGAGTAGTGCATACTGCTCAAATACAGAAAAATTCTTCCATCCTAAGACTGTAGGTTAGCACTACAGTTGTGTGGGAAGGAGGGTAATGTGAACAAATAAATGACATGCACACAAATAACAAACAAGAGGATTCAGTGAGGTTATTTTTCATGTTTTGAAGTTCTGAACACAGAAGAAAACAACCTCTATAACAGTGTATTGACCATGAAATCTCCAATTCCTACAGCTATTAACATCAGGTAAATAAAAAGGAGCAATGGAAATCCTGGGGATATAAAACAAGTTTTCAATTTACATACAAACTTCCTAACATTCCTCTATTTCAGTTGTGGTGACACATTGTGCAGATCACTGTAGGGCACCAACTTTCTCAAGAACAGCTCAAAACTGTGATGGACCAGCTTAGCTGGGCACTGGAACCACTGGGGTACTGGGACCAAAGGGACAGGGTCTCAGGATCAGGTGGGTAAGGAGTCGGCGAATGACAAACAGACCCAAGACTCTAAGGAGCTACATCTTTACTAGGCATGAGACTCATCCTTTATGCAGAAAAAAATTGTTCAACAGCATGTATTGTTTTTTCATGTGATGCAGTTTATTCTTAGAATCATTATATCAGACACATGAGAATAGAATTTCATCAGACAGATGTCCCTGGTGTGAGTCTGTGGTTGATCTTGCTAGACATGGCTTGGCATTAGTTTTGATATAAATCTTTATCTAGATTATGAGTTCATGGCATTCTGAGGTAAGGGCAAGTGGTTGTGGATAAAAGTTACACAGTTTACAAGTTTTTTTTTTATATTTCTGCAATCTATGCAGAAGAACTTCTTTCCTTCTTGCCATTTTCTCTAATTTTATACATTATTGTGAAGATAAAGAAAGAATAATTATTACCTCTACATCTCTTTATTCTATGTAATGCTTGTGAAATGGAGGACAAATAGTCTAAGTAAGAGAACTAGGTAATAATCTATCTCACAATTACAACATTGTAAAACTATCATCGAAACCCATGAGAGTATAGTTTGACTTATTTTATTGCACCTTGTTTTAAATAAGATGTTGACACTACTTGAAAAAGCAGAGTCATTTGTGAGAAGGTGAACCAATGTGCTGTCTGCCAACAAATGGAATTTTTACTGTAAATGATGTCAATAACTCCAACATATGCAAAAGTTGAAAAGAGACTGGAATATCAGCTCTCTATGAAAATACTAAGTTGTGATGCCAAAAGTAATGTTGGCTTGTAATTCATATATATTTATATACACATACATATATACATACACACATACTGCATATATACATATATGTATATATATGTATACTGTATATATACATACATATATGCATGAAATATGTGTGATAATTCTGGATGTCTGGGGAGTAACATGAGCATGTTAAACACTGTTGAACATCTGGAACCAGAGATCTTAATGTCCTTAGAGCAGAGCATTTGACAGAGTACTGTAAAAGGTCACAACATGAAAGCCAGTAGATTAGAAACTGCAATGCTGCTCTTAAAGGCATAAATCACAGGAAACATATTCCTAGTAAGGTAATCTTGTATGCCTACTGGGGAATTCTGAGAGGAAACATAAGCATGTTCTGAAATGATGAAGGCCATAAGTTCAATGCTTGAATCATAATGTCTCCACTGTCTGCTACAGTTGGCTGCATCTAAAAAGTATTAAAATTGTGACACTTTAAAGACATTTTCATATGTTCTTTAGCAAAATTGTGAGGCAAGTATGAGAAAATAATGTTTTCCAAATGTCTGACTATTGTTAGTGGATATTCTATTCTTTTTATCATGGAATCAGCTACAATGTCTAACTCTTCCTCTAGTAAAAATGTGTTCTTATTATGCAAATGATGAGACTGAAACTCTGAAAGATTAAACAATTTTGTCCAATGAACACAATAAATGATCAGTCATGATATCTGAATTTATCTTGACTCTTGACATCATGTTATCTTCATAAGATCTGAAATTCTACCCTTTGTGACCTCAGACTCCTCTGCACTGACCAACTTTAATTAATGATTTACTCTGTGTAATGGTCTCTATAAAGGAGCCCATACAACTTCAAAGATGAAAGAATTGTGCATTTTATTTTCTTCATTTAGCGTTCAAGTCTTGTTTGTTGTATCATTTTCTACCCTGTGATTGAGCTGCCATTTTCTCCATTTTTTCTAATTAGACAGCAGTGATTTTATGCATGTGTGTTCACTCTCCAAAGGAAAAAAAAAGGAAGAAATAATACATATTATTTATGATTCTACCATATTAAATTTCATACCACTCTAACCAAATACTTTTAAATAAATTTGGTCTTAATTTTCCAGTGACAGACAATGTATGTTACCATAATTAATGTTATGATGCATCTTTCTCTAATTTTTTTTCCAAAAAGTGACCATATTGTTAAATTAACACTGTAGATGGATTTTCCCAGCACTCTAAGCTTTGCTTTGTCTCAACTGTTTAATCCAAACAATATTTTTATGTAGTAGCTTATAGCAGAGTCAGAAAAAAATAAGACACTGAAATGTTTGTTGTCTATGTGGGACCTAGTTAGGAGGAAGCAGACAATAGAGTACATCTAAGATGAAGGTGGGCCATGGTGAAGCTGTTTTCATATTGATTCCCAAGGTCTAATTTTGGATAAGCATAGCTATACTGCGTTGCATTTAACTTTAAGCAAAGTAACTAACAAACAAATCTAAGGTCAATAAGGAAGATGTGTTATAAACTAAGCTCTGTAAAGGGTTCTGAATAATTTTTTTATGAAGTTGTGAGTTAAAAAATAAAATATGCAAATCATTGAAAGAAAGAAATGTCTGAAAGCAAAATATTCTCATTTTTAAACTGGAAAAACAATCTGTCATGTGGATAGATAAAAGTACCATGACATCCCCTAGTAAGAAAGACTCTCGGGACTGAGGTCCAATTGTGTATCTATGAAAATTGAAAAAAGTAGAAAGATTGGAAAAGGAAGAATTACAGAGAAGTATGTGCCATGAGGCATAAGAAAAGCAGTCATTCCATAACTCTCAAGTTCAGGGTGAAACAATGAATTCTGATGTAGAAACTGTAATAAGTATTCCGAAAGATCAAGGAAAGATAATGGATGAAGGTGTCTGTGAGACAGACTAGTCATATAGAAAACAGCCTTGTGTCAGAAGAGACTTTCTAAAAAGGACTCTAAGAACTGATGTAGACAGTGATGTGAAGTCAGTGCTTAGTGATGAAGCCACAACAGATAGGCTGGCTCTCTCATGGCAGAGTGGACCTGATGACCTTATGTCAAAGCCAATACTCAATACAACACTTTTTGAGTCTTCTCTGCTTATCAATAAAACCTCATAACAGTGTATATATTTATAACATAGACTGCTGAATATGTTAAATCCACCTTTGAAACACACTGCTGAGAAGTGTATTAAACAAATGACAGTTCATTCACAACATACCTTACCTTATTGGAACCTTTTTATTTTCATTCAAAAATTTACACTTCCTCCCCTCCTCCCAATCACCCCCCACTCCCCTACTTCCCCTCCTCCTTCACCTTCCCTGCTTGAGAGAGGGCAGGAAACCCTGCCCTGTGGAAAGTCCAAGGCCCTCCCCCCTACATCCAGGCCTAGAAAGCTGTGCATCCATAAAGACTAGGGTCCCCCAAAGCCAGAACATGTCATAAAAACAAGTCCCAGTGCCTTGAGATACAGAACATGATTGATGTCTTCACTCCTTCTCACTGGTTAACTCTATAGCCCATGGATTAAGGAATTGTTTTCATGTTCATGCTTTAGTATTTAATAAATACATTTTGTAAGTATATAGTTGCCTCAGTGTGAAGGGGAAGCCTAGCCCAAAACCTTGTTTTGTAAGGCGTGTCCCCCTTGGTTTAAAGGCGTGTCCCCCTTGGTCTAAAGGCGTGTCCCTCTTAGGCGTGTCCCTCTTAGGCGTGTCCCCCTTAGGCTAATATTGACTTATAAAATCTTGCGGGCCTGCGGCCTGCCTGCTCTTTGTTTTCCTGCCCTCCTCGCTGGAACCTTGGATTTGTAAGTTCCCTTTCCTTTCTTTTATTAAAACTGACTTATATATATTAAAGCTTGTCTGGTGAATCATAACTGCCGATCAACCACGCACCTTCATTTGGCGTCCAACTCGGGCATTTGGGAGCCTTCAGCTCCAGTTCCCACACTGCGTGGCAAGGATTCGGCCTTGGGCTCTTGATTGCTTCAGAGCAGTTTCCCAGACTAGCCTGTCCCAGCCCCGCTTGTACGGAGCAAAGGACGTGTGTGTGCGCGGGTGACTCAGTCCGAGCTCGCTAACCCCTCAGGCAGCACCAGTCCCGGCTGAGTTCGGCCTGGGCCCTAACCTGCCGGAGACTAGTGGTTACTGCCGGAGTCCCAACATTCGAGCTCCGCCTGTACTGCAGACTCGGTTTGGCCGAGCGGTTATTGCCCTAGCGACCTACTGGCAGGGAACGGTCATTTCAGGTAAAATTTCTTTTGATTAAAAAAAAAAAAATGTCTGACCATATCACCGTTGAAAGCTTCTGCAATCTATTTAATTATACTATGGTAGAAATATTACAGGACACATATGATATTCCCATAACTTGGATGTTTATAGGGCTTGCAATTTTTCTCATATTTGGTTTCTCCCTTACATGGTTTGAAAATAGAAAAATGATAAAGTCCTTACAGAATGAAACCAGGATTCTTAGGACAGAGGTTGAATGCTTAAGAAAGGGCACAACTGTTTTGAGTGACAACTTTAAGTCGGTCGAGGTATTTGCAAAAACAATTCAGACTGACACCAAGAAAGAGTTTGAAGGTCTCAAGGAAGGGAATAGGGCTTTGTCTGATATGACTCGGTCAAATGAGCAAAATTTAGAAAAACTACAGTCTGATATTAAGGAGAGACTCATTGCTGCGGAGGAGAGAACAGCTGATTTGGATCGTAAACTTCAGTCCCTGTCTGAAACATTATCAGAGAGAATTAAAACTGCTGAATGTGAAAATCGGATTTTGTCTAAAGGATATGACAGATTGGCTGACAGATTGTCAATACAAGAAGGCACAATTCATGCCATGAAAATTCTATCCAAGGATGAGATACTAACTCTACTGGACAAACTTCATGTTTTGGAATCCTCCATGAAGGCCTTGGAGCATAATTCTGGACAGGAGATCCAGGCCTTACAGAAGGCAATAGTAAGCAGATTAGAAAAGATTGAGGAAATTATAGAACAGGAGCAAACGGTACAAAGGCGAAATTTAACTCCGTCAATGAGTAAAACTCTCAGGGATAATTTCCATAAAGTTCTACCTGCCTTTCCAATAGTAACGTCAGAAAAGGTGACTGGTTCCAAAAACCCTAAAGTCATCAAGGAATATACATGGGAACCCGTCCGTATGAATGATCTCAAAGAAATTAAACAAGCTATTATGAACTTTGGGCTACATTCGTCCTTTGTCAGAGAGATGCTCAAAACATGGTCTATAAGCAATAAGGCAACGCCCCATGATTGGGTACAATTAGTATCAGCTGTTCTAGAGAGTGGGTCACAATTAAATTGGAAATGCATGTTCAGACAAGAGGCTAAACTTTTAGAACAGCAGGAAAGAGCAAAGGGAATTGAGATCTCCCTAGATCAAATTCTAGGTGAAGGACTTTTCTCCGATCCTCTGGAACAAGCGAATTATGATGAATACACCTTATCCATATGTACTACAGCAGCTTTAAAGGCTTGGGACAGGGTTCAAGACCCAGGACAGAGACTGGAATCATATATCAGAGTCAAACAGGGTCAGAGAGAACCCTTTAGTGATTTTTTACAAAGGCTAACTAAAGCTGTACAGATAGGGATATCTGACCCAGAAGCAAGACGTATAATAATTGAATCTTTGGCTTATGAGAATGCCAATGTGGAGTGTAAAAGGATCCTGGGGCCTTTAAAGATGAGATCAGCGCCCTTGGACGAATGGGTCTTACATACAATGAATGTTGAATCATTTGACTATGGCACTGAAGCATGGGTCGAAGAAGCAATTTCTAATGCAAAAAGGAGACATCAAGTTACCAAATGTTTTAACTGTGGCAAGATGGGACATATTAAAAGGAATTGCAGACAACGGATTTTCAGAAATAATAATAATAATAATAATAATAACAATAATAATAATAATAATAATAATAATGCCTCTTCTAGAAATAACAGACGTAGGAGGACTCAGCCTTCAGGTATATGTAGGAGATGTGGAAAAGGCAGACACTGGACAAATGAGTGCAGGTCAACAAGAGATAGACAAGGCAACCTGTTGCCACTGGGAAACTCAATGGGGGGCCTCTCGCAGGCCCCCATGGCGAATGTGGTCCAGTCATTTCCAGTTACTGCCGAGAACATGCCTCGTCAAGAAAATTAGAAAGCCCCATGCCTGCTGTTAAAAGCAAAAATGGCCTGAAAGATGAGTTACGTGTATTTTGGCAGACTTTTATAAATGAACAAAGACCAAAGTTAAGAGTGTGTGTAAATGGCATTTTTATTACTGGCCTACTGGACACAGGTGCGGATGTAAGTATCATTACTCCAGAATCTTGGCATCCGTATTGGCCTCTTCAGGATGTAAATGTTCAGTTCCTGGGAATTGGAACCCTATCTCAAGTAAGGCAGAGCACGAGATGGGTTGAATGCATAGGGCCAGAAGGACAAATAGGAAAATTAAGGCCATATGTAGCCAATATTGCAGTGAATTTATGGGGCCGTGACCTGTTGCAGCAATGGAATACCCAAATTAACATTCCTGCTGCTTCTAGAGCCTCTATCACTGAGGGAAATATTAAAAGATATTACAGAAGGCGGAAACCGGCTGTTCGGGCTGTACAAGAATGCAAAGCAATTGATGGCCCTTCAGAGATACGAACAGCACTGCCTCTAAAATGGTTGACTGAGAAACCAATATGGACAAAGCAATGGCCATTAGCTGAGGAAAAGTTGCAGGCTTTAGAACAGCTGGTACAAGAGCAATTAGATGCTCGACATATAGAAGAATCTACCAGCCCTTGGAATTCTCCTGTATTTGTTGTTAAGAAAAAATCTGGTAAGTGGAGAATGGTGACAGATCTCAGGGCTATCAATAAGGTTATTCAACCTATGGGCTCTCTGCAATCTGGAATTCCTCTGCCATCTTTATTACCAAAAGGATGGCCTCTCATAGTAATTGATTTAAAGGATTGTTTCTTCACTATACCTTTACAAGAAAAAGACAGAGAAAAGTTTGCCTTCACAGTGCCTACTTATAATAACTCTCAACCTACAAGGAGATACCAGTGGACCGTCCTCCCACAGGGCATGTTGAACTCTCCCACCCTGTGCCAATATTTTGTAAATCAACCATTGCAAATAATACGCAAGCAATTTCCCAAATCTATAATTTATCATTACATGGATGATATTCTGTTATCTGATTCAAACATGGCTACTTTAGAAAGACTGTTTGAAGAAGTAAAAATACTTTTACCTAAATGGGGATTGCAGATTGCTCCTGAAAAAATTCAGAGAGGAGATTCTGTTAATTATCTAGGTTATAAAATCGGTTTACAAAAAATTAAGACACAAAAAGCACAAATTAGGAGAGATCGGTTACGGACTCTCAATGACTTTCAAAGGTTGTTAGGAGACATTTCCAGCTTACGACCAGCTGTTGGCATAACACCTGATATGATAATTCATTTAAATAAAACCTTGGATGGTGAAAAAGACTTAAACAGTCCCAGAGAATTAACAGCTGAAGCAGAAAAGGAGCTGAGAATGATTGAAGAGAAATTACAAGAGACACATGTGGACAGGGTGAATCCAGAGCTCAGTTGTATTCTCGTCATATTGCCTTCCAAAATTTCTCCTACAGGAATTTTAATGCAGAGAGATGATATTATCTTAGAATGGATCTTTTTACCACATAAACCAAGTAAGAAAATAAAAACTTATGTGGAAAAAGTCTCTGAATTAATTATAAAAGGCAAATTGAGACTTCGTCAACTAGCAGGCATAGACCCAGCAGAAATTATAGTTCCTTTCACTGCTGATGAACTAAAAAAATTGTGGGAAGATAACGAACCATGGCAAAGAGCTTGTGCTAATTTTTTGGGAGAAATCAATAACAACTATCCGAAAAGCAAGAGGCTTAACTTTATAAAGAGAACTTCTTGGATTCTCCCCCGAATCATCCGTGATGCTCCAATAACTGGAGCACGTACATTTTATACTGATGCTAATAAATCAGGGAAAGCAGGTTACAAATCAGAAGATTTGAGTAAGGTGGAACAAAGCCCTTATGATTCTGTCCAGAAGGCAGAATTATATGCCATTCTTATGGTGGTAAGAGATTTTAAAGAACCGCTTAATATAGTTACTGATTCACAATATGCCGAAAGAGTAATCTTACATATTGAAACTGCTGAATTTATACCTGATGATACAGAACTAACCTCATTGTTTATCCAGGTACAAGACATGATCAGGAACAGGCTTTGCCCTATGTATATAACACACATCCGATCTCATACGGGTCTGCCAGGTCCTCTGGCAAAAGGTAATGCAGAAATTGATCAATTGTTGATTGGTAGTGTGATGCAGGCCTCTGAATTTCATAAAAAACATCATGTCAATAGCAAAGGCTTGAAGAAAGAATTTTCTATTACATGGCAACAAGCTAAGGAAATTGTAAAGAAATGCCCTACTTGCTCTTTTTATAACCAAACACCACTGCCTGCAGGGGCTAATCCAAAGGGCACTCAAAGGAATGAAATCTGGCAGATGGATGTGTTTCACTTTGCAGAATTTGGCAAATTAAAATATGTACACCACACCATTGACACTTATTCAGGTTTTCAATGGGCAACTGCTTTAAGCTCAGAAAAAGCTGATTCAGTAATCACTCATTTATTAGAAGTTATGGCCATCATGGGTATACCTACACAAATAAAGACAGATAATGGTCCAGCTTATGTCTCTAGGAAAATGAAACAGTTTTTTGCTTATTACAATATTAAGCATGTTACAGGTATACCATACAATCCTACAGGTCAAGCAGTCATAGAAAGATCAAATAGAACTATAAAGGATATGTTAAACAAACAGAAAGGGGTGGAAAATACCCCTAGAAATAGGTTACATAGTGCTTTATTAACCTTGAATTTTCTCAACGCTAATGAGAAGGGGACAACGGCTGCAGAAAGACATTGGATAATGGAAAAGTCTGATGAATTAAATCAACCAGTTTATTTCAAGGATGTGCTGACCTCACAGTGGAAGCCAGGAGATGTGCTGCGTTGGGGAAGGGGTTTTGCTCTTGTCTCCACAGGAGAGGAAAAATTGTGGATACCGTCAAAATTAATAAAGGTTCGGTTTGAAGAGAAGAAGCCCCTTGGAAAAGAAAAATAATTCATTCACAAGGATGATGATCATACTGATGGTAAGAAAAGCATATAGGTTGGGGGCAGGGTTCTTTTCTTATCTCCACAGGAAACCACTCATCTTCAAAGAACTTAAGGGACCCTGGATATTTAAATACTGATGCATGGACACTAGTTACAACCTAATATGGATCAACACAGAACCCGAATATGTTTAGTAAGTATAAAACATTTTTTTTTACATATATACTGTGCCTTTATTTATATGTATATAGAGCTGGTTTTGGAGTTGGACTATGGCTCAGTCCTTCTTCAATTCCAAGCCTGTTTATAAGGGATATCTCAGAGTTTCTGTCTCAGGTCAGGAGCCATGAAATGGGACAGAATAATAATAATAATAATAATAATAATAATAATGATAATGATGATGATGATGATGATGATGATGATACTTGATAAACTTTCTTTGCCTTTCCTCATATCTGTCTGTCTTTATTATACCTTCCATCGAATATATATGTTTGTATATGTCTTTGTAGATAATGTTTACCTTTCCTGTAACAAACAACAAATTTTCCTTCAGTAATCTTTGAAGTTTCCAGGATGAAGATGGGGCCCCACAACATCAATTTCACCTGGTTACTATGACGTCATGTTTTTAATAGCGCTAAAATTAGACCTTTTTTTGGTTTTTTTTTTTTTTTTTGGTACCAACTACACAAGACAGTTTCAAATGGTGTACAATTTTGACAACACTCTGGCCGGACCGGACCTCCTCAAAACACTCAGAGACTAGTTACAATTTCCTCGACAAAATGTTATTCTGGGAATTTTACCATCATTTGCTTTCATGGAACCCCCTGAGAAGAACGTCGCCCCCATGTCAGCTAGAAGCAATCTTAGAGGACGACGCCCCCTCTCCCAACAGAGTTTGCCCTCTGGTTTAGGGACATCATTTAGTAGATGGTATAGGGTTGAGGGGATGGGGGAGGTATTATATGGACTCAGGGGTGTTTATGAAAAAAAAAGGGGGGGGGAATTACCTGGTTTGATGGGATGATTGGTATTTGTGAATTATTGTTATTAGAAAATTGCATTGGTGTTGATTCTTGTATATTGAACATTGTATATGAGTATGCTTCTACCTCTATTGTATGAGAGTATGCTTCTACCTCTGTTTAAAACAATTGTTATATTGAGATATTTATCATATTGCAATGTACATTTCTACCTCTGATATTATTTGTATAATGACATTGTTTACGTTTGGGGATATTGTCCTCATTTATTGCACAGTTGTTTTTCAGGTTTTTTAGATACATAGAAATTATATTTAGTATAGATAGTATAATCTTCGACCTCTTTGAAGAGCTGTAGAACATGGCCTTTAATCTAACCTAGAGTTTGGTACTTATGAGACACAATCACTCCTGGCAACACCACTCTACTCCCGAGAGAATGTTGAGCACCAAAGACACTCCACTGGGAGCTTGTCTTCTTCTTGGCAGAAGTGGCCTTTAGGCAAAGAAAAAGCCCATACCTCGACCACTGACAGAGTTTCAGAGTATCCGTAAATGGATAAAAACAGGATTGTCTTATCTTGCCAAGACAGGGTTGGACAGTTCTACAAAAAGTTCCTTGCCTTTGAAAAATGTTATGTCAGTTGTGTTAGGCCTTAGCCAAAGTTGGTTGCCTCAACATTGCAAAACGAAACTTTGGGTGACTGCCCAGGTAGTTAGTTGTCTCTGTCATTTGTTGCACATTTTGGAAGTTTCTTGTTTGTACTTCCTGGTTGCTTAAGTAATATTACTTCCCTTCTCAGATCTTTGATGGGGTTGAAGATTAGATAATTGTAGTTACCCTCTACATTATTTAGACTCCTTGAAATAGAATGCTTAGTAAAACTTTTGTTATATGTTTCTTCTTAATATTGTTTGTAATTTTATATTTATTATTTGTTCCTATTGAATATAGTTGTATTTGGTTTGGTTCTGTCTTATTTAGACAAAAGGGGGAGATGAAGGGGAAGCCTAGCCCAAAACCTTGTTTTGTAAGGCGTGTCCCCCTTGGTTTAAAGGCGTGTCCCCCTTGGTCTAAAGGCGTGTCCCTCTTAGGCGTGTCCCTCTTAGGCGTGTCCCCCTTAGGCTAATATTGACTTATAAAATCTTGCGGGCCTGTGGCCTGCCTGCTCTTTGTTTTCCTGCCCTCCTCGCTGGAACCTTGGATTTGTAAGTTCCCTTTCCTTTCTTTTATTAAAACTGACTTATATATATTAAAGCTTGTCTGGTGAATCATAACTGCCGATCAACCACGCACCTTCATCAGTGATTTTGCTGAAAATCTACAGTCAGTATGATTCATGATAGGAGGTCAAAGTATAAACCTTAGAAGACCTTAGAGGAAGATGACTTCAGTCCCCAACAATGGTCATAGGGGTGATGTGGGATTCCTCTCTGTATGCTGTGAATACCATTGGTTAATAAAGAACTACTTTGAACCAATAACAGGGCAGAACAGAGGTACATGGATGAAACTAATCTGAATGCTGGAAGAAAAAAGGAGGAATCGAAGGAGAAGCCATGTAGCTCTGCCAGAGACATATGCCAGAACTTTACTTGGTAAGCCACAGCCTCATGGGGATACACAGTAGATGGGTTAATTTAAGATATGAGTTATCCAGAAATGCATTTAAGCTATTGGCCAAACAGTATTGCAAACAATATGGTTTGATTACTTCAGGACTGAACAGCCAGGAACAAACTAGCGGCCTCCTCTTACTATATAGCGGCTAAAGATACTTGTCATTGAAGTTACTGTAGATGTTGTAGGAATCGCAAAATAGCCAAAAGCAGTGTGGAATTGTAACTCTTGTGGTCTGATAAATTTTAGTAGAAGAGGAATTTCTCCATTAAACTAAAATAAACAAAACAAAGTGTTACCACAAAGAATGCATAGTGTGTAGTCCTGCTGAAAATGCTACGAACACTATAAAAATGGAAGCAGAGTGTAGAGAACACCATATGATCTTAGCTATCAAAGCAGTGGGTGAAAGCCTAAGGATTAAGGCCATTTTTTAAAACATTCTGTGTGGGAAAGGGATATCAAAAGCTACAACATGCTAAAGGAAGATAGTTATGTGTTGTGATAGGAGCAGCGGGCTGCTTCCCACCACCTGACTAGCTTTGCCTGAAATAATTACACTGAAACTGTATTCTTTTAAACACTGCTTGGTCCATTAGCTATAGCCTCTTATTGGCTAACTCTTACATCGTGCTTAACCCATTTCTATTAATGTGTGTAGTACCACGAGGTGGTAGCTTACCGGGAAGATCCTAACCTGTGTCTGCTTGCTGTCATAGTGCATGCTTACTGTCATGTTTCATAAATAGCTTATAAAATGATATTGCTATTGCTGCTGGGATTGTGCATGGGGGTGTATTCACTTTGTTTTACTTTGTTGTTGGGGCAGAGGCTCATATAGCACAGGCTGCTCTTGAGCTCTTATAATGGTGGCCTTGACGTCCTGATGCTAGATGTGCTCTTCATCTCCCAAGAACTGGAACAAGGGGCTGGCCCCACCACACCTTGGTGAAGGGGATTTGGACCTGAGAACTGTATTTCCAGTTCTCAAATTTGTTGAAATTTAATTCAGCAGAATAGAATAGCTGTAACCCCAACAGCTATGTTCAAACTCTGAGAGAAATGCTTACCAGATCACCTAGTATAACCTAACGAAGTTGTTCTTCAGAGGAAACTGCTTTGGCTCACAGCCTCAGCTGCTCACATCTTTACTTTTAGGAATCTAGATATGACGAATCCCACATTGTGCCATTCTGTGTTCCTTGGAGAAGCCTATCATCATCATCACCATCGTCAACATCACCATCATCATCATTATCATCATCATCATCATCATCATCTTCATCATAACCATCATCATCACCATCATCACCATCATCATCACCATCATTATCACCATCATCACCATCATCATCATGTAAACAAAGGAAAAGAAAAAAGAACAGAAAGAAAAAATAAAAATAAGCAAATGTCCTGGTTAAAAAAATTTAATTCAGTTTTCTCCATGGCCTGTCTCTCACTATCTGTCCCTCTGTTTATGTTTCTCTGTCTGTCTCTTCCCCCTTTATCTCTATATCTCCCTCTTTCTGGGTCTGTCTCTGACTCCCTCCTCTATCTTTTCCTCTGAAAATGTTTTCTCCTCTTTTGTTCCCTTTGCTTTAAGAGTAGATTAGAAGCAAGAAGAGGGGAAGATCAAGAGCAAAGAAGAAGACTGTTAGACAGAAGAACATTGCTTTAAGAGTAGGTGGGAAGCAAGAAGAGGGGGAGGTGCAGAGCAAAGAAGAAGAGTATTATACAGAAGAATATTGCTTTGAACAAATGATTCCTTGGAGACCAGTGGGGTTAAGAGACTGGGATATCAACAAGCCACAAACAAATAGGAGAGGACTGTGCTGTGCTATTCTGAGGCCTCAGCAGATGGACAGGTCCAGTTCCCATAATTAGTGAATTTAAGTAAGGTTGCCATAAGCACCACTGAGCTGGCCATGGTGCCTTGCCCAGTTCCAGCATTTAGGAGGTGGAGGCAGGAGGCAGAAAGATCAGGAACTGAAGATGATTTGGGTAACAATTTGAAGCTACTCTGGAAAACGTGAGAGCCTGTCTCAAAAACAAAAACAGAAAATTAGCAAAAACAGGGTACTGACTCTCTGATGCTTATGTATTTTCATAGGTGTCATTTTATAATTATTTGGTTAATTATTAATTAGTGCCTGTTTATTTTCTCCATGTTGAAATAATTATAATAAGCTTTTGCATGCCAGAACACAGAGGTTCTCAATTCATTATGTGCCCAGGGAAACCTAGTAAGCAGTGACCTCGTTTTTTTAAAGTGTTTCTTTAAAACTCTTCAAAATTCTCATGAGTTTTACTTCTTTTATAAATAACCAAGTGAAAAATAATTTATTATTTATAGTAGAAACTACTAACAGCTTTCCAAGGCCAGGACAGTTCTCAAACATGTAGTCAGAACAATTTAACACATTAATATGGGCATTTCAGCCTCATTACTCATTAGAGACTCATTTACCAAATCAGAGATTTAATTAACCTGAGGTAAGAGGGTTTATGCCTTATTTTGCATGAAGAATTGTTATAGATATATTTTTTCATTTTTAATTACACATAAAAATAAATACCTGTTTCTGGGAAGAATGTCACAAATATCTGAATTATTTCTTTTTAGTGTTCGTATTTTCCATCGGAATTCTACACTAATCATTTTCTCAATCCTTCTCAACACAATGAGAAAATTTTGAGTGCCTAAATATATGAATTCTGCATTTTTATAGGAACTATGCTGTTTTCATTGGAAAATACCTAAAGTGGTCATAATCTGACAATGAGATATTGTTAGATTTTTTCCTTACAGTTAGTTGTTAATTAAGAATGCCATACTGAAGAGTACAGTTAATTTCAAAGAGAAATGGTTGTTAATGAGTAGGATTTTTTTTTTAGTTTAACACCAATATAACGTGTGACGTACATAAATAACTACCATAGCATAAAATATTAGCAATAAAACATCACTAAGTTGGTTGGCAGTGGTGATGTGCATATTTAATCTGAACAGTTGGTAGGCAGAGACAGGCAGATCTCTGTGTGTTCAATGCCAACCTTGTTTGCAGAACAAGTTCCAGGAGAGGCTGCAAAGCTACAGAAAAACCCTGCCTTGCAAAATAAAAAAAAAAATTCTAAGTGCTACCTGTGTACTCATAAGAGTGTAGCCTTCCACTTAAACATGACTGACCTACCAGGGCCCACACCTCTAAAGAAAAGTCCATCTCCCATCCAGATGAAATACAAATTCCCAATAGTCCCTCAGCTATGATGGACTTTCATGCCCACTCTCATAACCACTCTGGGATTTTGCTGGATGAAGTTTATGCAGGTGTTGTGTGTGATGTTACAACCGATGTAACTATGTTACTCTGTCATGAAAATGTTTTCTTTTCAGTCATCCACTCATTCTGGATCTTATACTATTTCTGTAACAGGAAAGGAAACAAAACAAAACCTAAACAATACTAAGAAAAACAAAGACACAGAGTTGAGTGGGTGTGAGATGGGGGCTGAATCTGATGGGGATAGGCAGTAAATACTGTCAAAACACAATATATGAAATTATCAAAGAATATATAAAAATAGTTTTTAAAGTCACTAATAAGACCCTGACATAAATGTGAGTATTGGAAGCAATCTTAGTTTTGCAGCAGGTATAATCACAGCACATGCTATACTCTTCTTGTGATAATCAGGTTTAATGTGCGCTCGTGGGACAGACAGCATGAAAGCATGCTGCTGGCTATTCACTGGATATTTACATTTGTGTATCTTAGAAAAAGGTTTGGCCAATATAATGGGCATCATTTTCCAAGATCAAGCTTCAGTTAAGTGTTTTAATTTCACAATTTTGTACAGGAGATAACTCACATCTAGAATGGAGTACAGAAGTCTATGTGTTTAAAGCTTGGCCAAAGGGTGATGCTTTTGGAAAATGATAGACACTTCAGAAGGTGGGACTTCCTGGGAGGTCTATAGTTTACCTGGGTTTCCTCCCAGAAAGAGCTGTGAACCCTGTCATTGTCTATGTTTCCTTCTCCCTCTTCTTTTTCTCATTTCTATTCCTCTTCCTTTGCCTCTTCATTTCCCTTCAAATTTTCCCCTCCTACTCCTCATCTTCCACCCTTTTTCTCCTTTTTGTCTTTCTCCTTCTTTTCCTTAATCTTTCCTGTTTTTCTTCCCCCTCACTCTTCTTCTTTTCTTTTCCTCAATAAACATAAAGAAAACACTTTTCCTCTATATATACTTCAACCAAAGTGTGTGACCTCACTCTAAAAAGCAAAAGAGTCAAACCACCATGGGCTGAAATTTCCCAGAATGCAGTCACTGACCTTAGGAATGATAAACAAGTGCTCTGACAATGAACTGCACTTCTGGTTTTATTTTTATTTTATTTTATTTATTTTGAGCCAGAGTCTTAATACAAGGCAATCTAAACAGTCAGGGCAGCCCACAGAGAATCAACACACATTTATCTTTTTATTTCACTTTTCAAATGTTATTGCTTACTTTAGCACCCCCCCTCTCTCTCCATTTCCTTCTTCTCTCTCTCTCTCTCTCATTAAAGCAGTCTGTAATAATAGTTGGTGTAATGTTTCATAAACAATCTGTAACAACTGAAGAAAATGAAATACAAAAGTGCAGGCATAGTAGTATAGAGAAATCAGAGATCAGACAGAAAACATTAAAGCATTAAATCATACACTTATTTCAAGATATTTAAAGGTATAAACAAGTTGCTTTGAAAGAACATCAACTGATTTGTCTTTGATATTTATTTGAGGTCTCAACAGTGACAGAGATATTTTATTCCTAGAACATCTGGTTCTTCATAATCATCACTTTACTCACTAGACTGAACACAGAATGACTTTTATCTGTTTTTTAAAAAGGGGAATTTATAGTCAGGTGACAAAAGCAGGTCAAAAGAGAGAAATGGCAGAAGAGTCTGAAATGTCTGAAGTCAAGGCCAATGCTCAGTAAAAAAAGTTCTTCAGTTGTTTATCACATCAGCATAATTGGAATCTGGATCATTATCTATTTGTAGATAATAGGGAAGGTTATAGTCACTGTGTCAGAGGTGTCTATGCACCACGCCATGAAGGATTAATGGGTATAAAGTCTATAGTGTCTAACATGGTAGGGCTTGGAGAAGAGGCATGGAGATCATACTGCAATGGACTTTAGCATACTTTGCTTCTATGAGTTTCACTGAGTAAATCAAGAATGCAAATCATACAAGAGTTTTATTTCCTGAAGAGTAGATGTCAGGATGTCAGCATGCTGAAAGAGTAGCAGCTGCTGCCCAGCTGCAAGTTTCCACACAGTCTTCAAGCCACAAGTTTCCACAAGGTCTTCCAGCCCCAAGTTTCCACACGGTCTTCCAGCCACAACCAAAGGGAGACCTGTTGTAGTACAGACTCTCCACGTTCTGTTTTCCTGATTAGTAGAATCAAAGCAGTCAGTTCCACCTCATACAGTAGCCGTGGGGGTAAGACACAGTAAAAGCTTTGTGCAACTTTAGCTTGACAGCATGGTGGTTGCAGTTGACAGATTTATGTTGCTGATCTCAACTAGTTGTTGAAGATGTTGGTACCTGTAGCTATAAGAGTGAATATTGTTTCACTAGTCATATAAAATACTTTACTCAAAGAAGAAGGTAAAAAATAAAATAAAAATAATTAAAAATCAAAATGCAATATTTGAGGGGGAAACATAAACATTCTCTCTCTCTCTAATCTAATCTTAAGATTAGAGCTAAGGCACTGTAGAGATAGCTTATCAATTAAGAGCACTAACTGCTCATGTAGAGGACAGGAGTTTGGGTCTCAGGTCTCATAAGGCACTTGCAGCCCTGTAATTGTTTTCCGAGGGGATTTAACACCCATTTTCAATTTCTATTCTGAAATATTGTGAAATACACAGACTTCCGTAAGGGAATGGCTAATAAAATGTTGTAGTTTCATTGAACAAGTCTTTTTTCAATGATATATTTTTATTGATGTGTGTGAATGTGTGTCTGTGTGCTGATTGGCTATATGAATACACTGTGCACAGAAAATAGAAGACAATGTCCAACCTCTTGGAGCTGGAGTCACAGGTTGTTATGAAGGTTCCTAACTCAGGTGCTGTGTACTTTGGAGAACCAATAAGATAGTAAAGTTGAGTCCATTGTAATAGTATCTATCTGAGCCATGTCTTCAACCCATAACAACACTTACAAGATATTTCACTATTATTAGCCTCTAGCTTACATTCATTGTACAAAATCATGTGCTTAATACTGGCATCTTCTATTATTCATATTGTTTATTATGATTATACTAAAGCTTATTACTTCTTTTGTGGTGCTTACACTGGTTCCCCTTTCCATCTAACTTAGTCCCCTACTACTATTGTTTATTAAGAAGATAAATATCCTATGTATAAGAAAAGATCAAAGCCGGGCGGTGGTGGCGCACGCCTTTAATCCCAGCACTTGGGAGGCAGAGGCAGGCGGATCTCTGTGAGTTCGAGACCAGCCTGGTCTACAAGAGCTAGCTCCAGGACAGGCTCTAAAAAAGCTGCAGAGAAACCCTGTCTCGAAAGAAAAAAAAAAGAAAAGAAAAGATCAAGGTATTTATCATAATGAGTTTGTTTTATTTCATTTAACATGATGGTCTACAGTCTCACCCATTTTGGTTTCTGTACATAGCAGAATTTTATTGTTATTTTTAGAAGAACAAATATTCAATCATGTTTACATGTTGTGCTTTCTTTATTTGTAACCAAGGCTGAGTTCTGCAAACTCATTGTGGTGGAAAGTACGGTAACAAAAATATAAAGGTGTGGGGAATGTTGTTTTGATTCCCCTAAGATGTAGAGTCATTGAGCACCCAATATTGGTACATCTGGGTCACATAATAATTCTATTTTTCCCTAATTGTTTGTCCAGTTCACATGCCCCATCAACATATGATGTATTCTTGTATTCATTCTCATTTGTTTTCATGATGATAATCATTTTTCTAAAGGCCTAAGTGTGGAGTAGAAAAGTTTTGATAGGTATTAACTTTTTCTCTAAGTTGTTTTTTCTAATTTTAAAAGTTCTTATACTCCCCATTCAGGGACACAGTCCCTCACCTTCTTCAACATATCAAAAACCATCTGTCTATCCATAGTGATTTCCATTTTAATTATAATTAAACACCTTAATTATGCTGAAATTATTTTATGTTGATAATAAAAATTAATACCCTTTTCATTAATCACAATAAGTACAAAATATAACAGAAATAGCCATGAAACTTTACTGAACAAAGCCCCTTACTCATCAGCTATGTAGTCATTAATAATGCCTTTGACAAAATACAGAATAAAGAAATTATACTCACCACTATTTTAATTTTAATGTTTGGAAGCATTATTACTATGAAGGAATATTTGCTATTGACTAAATATGAGGATTGTATCTGAAAACAGGATGAATCTCTCTGAAGTTATTCATTTATTTTAAATAAGTTCAGGAGTCATCAGAATTGCTTCCTGTGGCAGCAGATGGGAGCAGGTACAGACACTCACACCCAGACATGAGAAGAGTTGAAATTGGAAGTCTCCATCATTTCCATCATCTAGGAGATTATAATACACTGTGGAATAGGGGGAGGAATGATTGTAGGAGTTACAGAGTATGGAGAACAACAGGAAGACATGGCCTACTGAATCAGCATGTGTCACATGGGCTCATTGACACAGAAGGGCCAACCTCTGGGACTGAGAGGGTCTGTACCAGGTGTTCTTAATATATGTAATGACTGTTACCTTAGAGATTTGTGGGACTCCTTACAGTGGGAGCTGGTGGATCTCTAACTCCTTTGCCTACCTTGAGACTCTTTTCCTCCTACTGCGTTTCCTCATCCAGTCTTAATGTGAGAGCTTTTGCTTTGTTATATTATATCTTATTTTGTCCTGTTTCAGGGTTATCCCTTGAGGACCTGTCCTATTCTAAAGAGGAAATGGAGGCAGAGTGGATCTGGGTAGAGGGGGTGTAGGGTATAACTGAGAGGAGTGGAGGGAAAGGAATCTGTGGTCAGGATGCATTGTATGAGAGAAGAATATATTTTCAGTAAAAAGAAAAAGACTCTTCTAAAAATAATAAAACTAAAGAACACTGTTCTTGGGACTGCCTCCCATGGGAACAGAAAAATGCCTCTAAAACATCTGTATAACTGGTTGATATCAAAAGTTTGCAATCACCTTTACAACTACAGGGTGGACCCAGAGATCCTTTAATGTCCCACCAATACCAAATTCAACAGCAGAAACAGAAAGCATGAGGAGACAGCATGGAGACCTCAGGAGAAGGGGCCATTTCTGTGTTTGAAAGCTAACTCAGGAGCAAAAGGCAAACGAGTCAAGTGGCATAGTCTTGGATTGTGATCAAATTCATCATACTTCAGGCTCTTCACAAAACCATAATAGGAGAAAACAAATCAAGGGGTTACTTAGAAAAATGGTGAAAATGGAAAAGCAAACTAACAAATAAAAGAAAAACTCCTACATCTCTGTTTTTAGTAGAGGAATAGGGAGAGGTTGAAGCAGTGGCAGCAGGCAGACAGCATAGACAAACAAATACTGCTTTGGGCCAAGGTAGCCTCACCGTTTCACTCTGTTATGTTTCTTGAGATCTTTAAATGGAGTCCTTCTACCAAAGCTAGAAGAATTACCCATGGTGGAGGAAGCTGTTCCTTCTCTGGAAATAAATGTGTTATAATGAATAATAAACCCGATTCAGCATCACCTACTCTCATCACTGTATCTCATGCTGAACACTGTTAAGTAATCTCTCAGAACAGTCAGGGAACTCCACATGCATCAACCCACTTGTCACAGTGTTTTTATGAGATGTATTTTTTTCATGATATTGAATAAGAAACCAGGAAATAAAGGTGGGAAACTCACACGTCAGTCTTCACAGAAATCACAATGAGTTTGTCCATAATCCAAGATTACGCTACTTGATAGAGTTTCAAAAACTCATCCTGGTTTCCTCCCTACAGTGACTGCAAAGTGATATGGGAGTTAAAATGTTAGAGCATCTGTTCTTTAATATGTGGTGTGTGGTCAACTGAGGAGTATACCATCCAATTTCCCTCATCCATAGAATTGATTCCATTGCAACAAATGTATCATAAAAATTGACTTTTAAATAAACTATCATGAGACCTTGGAATATCATACCTGAGAATTTATATGAAACTACTGGCTGGAGGACAGAATTTATTAATAATTAGTGTGTGTGTGCTCATGTATATGTCTATCTAAAGAGTGGGAGAGGAATAAACTTTATCAAGTCTAATGCCTCCTTATGGATAAACATGTCAGTGGTAGAGTTTGAAAAGCTTGTAGACAGAGCAGCTATAGAGAAGTTTTCAATGGGCATGTTTAACAAAACTTATCCAATGGAATAACCAATGTGGAAGATGTGAGGAAGCCAGTAAACTGGGACTTCTAATGTTTACGTTCAAGAGCACACAACCCTGCAAACTGTTTGCCTCTTAGATTTTTGGGGGTTTGGGGGTTATTTTTGTTTCTTTGGTTTTTGATCTGTTTTACTTCATATTTGTTATTTTTGTCACATGGTTTGTTTGTGTGTTTTCTAATGTGACAGAATGAGATCCTCTCCATTCACAAAGTGGAAAGTAGTCTCCTCACAAATATCACTGGGACCTTTTACCAAGGTGCTCTGCAACAACATCGGGTGTGGCAGTCTCAGACAAGCTTCCCTGGCCATCTTTCACCATCCTCAACTCAGTCTGGGCCTCCTACCATCCATCATCACCTTGGCAGAGATGGCTCTGATGATCAGTCTTGTGAGTTGTCAGTCAAGGGGAATGGCTGAGAGGTCCAGCCATGGTCACTGCATGTCCTGCATTACTATTTTTCATCCTGAAGGAGTAGGCATGGCCAGCTTCTGCTTCCCTTACACTCATCAGATGCTCTGAAATTTAGTGTGGATTTTCTTCTCATTCTATCACCAGAGTATGCTGGGAATATTCTATTCTAATGTGAAACTACTCATTGTACAGAAAAATGTGCCACACATAAGATTAAAAGAACTTTTGCTTACTCATTGGATGTCTCAAAATGCCAAGAAAAGTATAAAAGCTGTGGTTCCACCAGAAAAGCTCCATTTTCAATTTTGTCTCTTTTCCCAGCCAGTCCAAAATATGTATATTATCAGTAATTGAATATACTATGTGATTACAGTCTTATTCTCCACAGTTTTCATAAAGACAATGACCTGCTCTGTGTGCATGTATTCTCACTATTGGTATGACATTATCTAGCTGAGTGGATCTGCCTACATGGCATTTTCAGACTCAACTGTAATATTATTCAACTGCATGGTTTAATTTTGTTTTCTCAGATGCTTAAATGCTATACTACAGTTTTCTTTATGCAACTATTTCTCATTAGAAGTTTACAACACAAAATATGATACCAGTCTGTACAGTCAAAGCAAAACTTACCATTTTAAGGCCCTGGCCAGATGCATTTATAATTGTGATTTCTAAATAAATGATGAAAAGTTAGTGAGTTGTACCTCTAAGTTAAGAACGCAGGCTGTCTGACCCCAAAGCTATGTGCACTATGTTCTCACTCATTTCTATTAAAAGCTTAGACTTTATCAAGTTTGTAACATTTACATTGTAAGTTTTCTATTAGGACCAGAATTATGTGCTGTTAACTGAGTTATCTTTCTCCAAAATTCAGTGGTACAAGGCCTCTAGGAAGAACTTACAGTTACTTATTATCATAGAATGGTTTTGTAAACCACTATAAATGTACTTTTCATAGAACAAGGAAGAAATGACTGGAATAACGGAACGCCAGGAAAATGGTATTTGGAAAACCAACTCTGATAAACAATCTGACTTTACAGATATCAAATAGTAAAATGTCAATGATAGAGGACTGTTCTACCAATTCTGACACTGTTCTCCACCATAACCAAAGAAGAAAATGGGAACTACTTTCTTCATAGATTATTAACAGTAATTTGTCATAATATTCTCCTTAGTATTCTACTCACCTCTACTAAAATTTAGAAATGTTCCTCTCTTAAAGAACTAGCCTTGTTATTTTTAAAGCCAAGTACATTCCTTAGAATTAACTATGAAGTATATATTTAAATTATAAATATCTAATTTTCAATCTTTGGGGTATAGTATGGGCTTAAATTTATGTGGTAACAATAAATAAATAAACATAACCCAATTATAATAAGAAGAAAAATTAATAAATACAGACAATTTTGCACTTATGTGTTGTTCGATGTGCTTCTCCGAGTTTCTCTAGCTCTAGGGCTTTTTGCACAAGCTTGTCCTGTACTTCACAGAGATGATCTTAAATATTTTCCCATTGTTGTTTTTCAAAATAAAGGGGTCTCTTTCTGTTAACCTCATCTAGTATAATTTTAACTTTTATAGAATTTAAAGAATCCATAAATACAAATCTAGAAAAAGAATTAGCAAGAGCAAGCATGATTATTTTGCAGTTTATGAAGAGAAAAGAAACTCCATGGAAACAGCTTGGGGTGGAGGAAGCTGGAGATTATTTAAAAGTTGTCATAGGTGATTAATCAGAGAGTTATCTGGGTCACTGAAAAGCAGAGCATGACACAAAGAAGTTTTATCAGTAGGTGTCATAGCTAGTATTCCCTGGAGGTATTCCAGAGGCATGGATTCAAAAGAAAACAGCTTCTTGGAGTAATGGTTGAGACTGGGAAAAAAGATAACCTTTTCAATCCATTCACTACTATGTTGCTGGAGGTTGTTCATTTGTTTCCTGAGGACCATGACTTGAAATAATCATATAGAAACTATATTATTTAAGCATGGTTTGGCCAATAGCTTAAGCATATTTCTGGCTAGTTCTTATATCTTAAATTAACCCATTTCTTTTCATTTGTGTATCACCATGTGACTGTGGCTTCTAGGTAAGGTTCCAGTGCATCTGTCTCTGGCAGAGGCTACATGGCTTCTCTTTGACTCTGTCCACTCTCTCTCTACATCTCTGTTTAAGTTTCCTAACAGCTTTACTCTGTTACATCATTAGCAGAAAGCAGTTTCATTCATTAACCAATAAAAGCAACACATAGACAGAACTTCCCATACTATTTCCCTTTTTTGTTTAAATAAAAGGAAAGTTTTTAACTTTAACATAGCAAACTACATAGAGCAAAACAAGTATCAAGCAAGAATTACAATTACAACATTTTATCTACTTTATTTTTAATCATAACTAAGGAAAACTATAGTTACAACTATCTATTTCTTCAACTCCTTCAAAGACTTCAGAAAGAATTAATATTACCTAAATAAACAGAAAGTGCATTGTGAGCAACCTTTAAAACTCTAGAATTGACAGAAACATCTTATTGCCTGGACAGTCATCCAAAGTTCTTCTGTAACATTGTAGGCGCCCTTCTTCAGTCTACTGGTCAACAGCATCTGGAAGATTTTTTCATGAAGCAGAAAATTTCAAAGATAGTTCCACCTATATTGGCAATTTGTCAGTTACTTCTGTGCCCTGTAGAATGTCTGGCAGTCTCTTTCATGAAGCAGGAACCCAGAAGGACTGACTCACCTTCTTTAGGCAGCTTCAGCAATAATTTTTCTGTGGGTCCTGCAAGTCCAGTCAAACAGTTCAGGGAAGAGCAATTTCTTGCCTAAATGGCTAGCAAACTCCATGAAGAGCCTCTTGAAGTAGATTGTTGCTGCCAGGAGCAGATGTGTCTCACTATTATGAAAAGTCCTAAGTTTTAAAAATATTTTAAATGCCATAATCTGTAGGTCTTTAAATGGTTTGGAGATTACCTAACTGAAATATATGTCTATATATCCAGAAAACCTAATAAACATGACTACAAGTTTGACAATCATAGAGGACTATCTATTAACCTACATATCTTAAATATACATTGTATTTATTTATTTATTTATTTATTTTGGTTTTTTGAGACAGGGTTTCTCTGTAGCTTTGGAGCCTGTCCTGGAACTAGCTCTTGTAGACCAGGCTGGCCTCGAACTCACAAAGATCCACCTGCCCCTGCCTTCCGAGTACTGGGATTAAAGACGTGTGCCACCACCGCCCGGCTTACAATGTATTTTTAAATGAGCAGCACAAACACAATACCTTATTCAAAAACATATATATATATATATATATATATATATGTGTGTGTGTGTGTGTGTGTGTGTGTGTGTGTGTGTATGTATATATGTGTGTATATATATAACAAAATTGATCTTAAGTTTGTATCAATAAACCAAGATCCATACCAATTCAAAGTATTTATAGTTATAGCATATCCCCCCTTTAAATGTAAACATTTATAAACAATCATTTAGGGAATTTGGGCATAGTTTTCTACAAAACTAAATAGATTGTAAGCTTCCTGCTTTTTGTTAGGTGAAGTATTTTTGAGGGTGTTCATAGTTACCTTTCAGGGGGATTTATTCCATCAAACCACATTATTCTGGAAGGAATCTACAGGTTCTCATCTTCTGTGAGAACAAAAGCAGAACCTCTTTTCCAAAACAACAAATTCTTCGATCTAAATTTTAAAGTCAAGATACTATATATATATATATATATATATATATATATATATATATATATATCTTAGATGCCCATACAATGAAAATTGACTTTGTACTTACATCCTTCACAGTTAAATAATTTAAATAAAACATAATAATATACATAATCCAGACTCTCTGTGTATATTCCATCTTTATGTGGCTTATTTTTCTTACCCTATTACTTTTTCTACAAGTTTATTCTATTTAAAGACTTTGTTTTATTTTTTTTAAAAAAGCCACTTACTTCTTTTTTTTTCCTCATTTTTTTATTAAAGATTTCCATCTCCTTCCCTCCTCCTCCCCCTTCCCTCCCCTCCCTTCCACCCATACCCCCTCTCCACCCCCCTCCAAAGACAAAGAGCCATCAGGGTTCCCTTCACTATGCTAAGTCCAAGGTCCTCCCAGCTCCCCCTAAGTCCAGGAAGGTGAGCAACCAAACTGACAAGGCTCACAGTGAGCCCGTCCAAGCTGTAGAGTTCATGTTCATTGCCGTTGTCCTTGGTTTCTCAGTCCTCCTCCACCATCAGCCACATTCAGAGAGTTCTCTAGGATATTTTACGAATTATAGGCCTGGTGTCCTTTATTTATGGCTAGAAACCAATTATGTGTGAGTACATCCCATGTTCATCTCTTTGGGCCTGGGTTACCTCACTCAGGATGGTGTTTTCTATTTGCATCCATTTGCATGCAAAATTCAAGATGTCAATCCCACTCTTGGGAATTTACCCAAGAGATGCCCAATCATATTACAAAAGCATTTGTTCAACTATGTTTATAGCAGCATTATTTGCAATAGCCAGAACCTGGAAACAACCTAGATGCCCTTCAGTGGAAGAATGGATGAAGAAAGTGTGGAATATATACATATTAGAGTACTACTCAGCGGTAAAAAACACTTACTTCTTTTTATAACTCTCTATATTCTTTTTATTCTCTCTCCTTAGCCTTTGTATATTTTAAAAATCTCACTGTGACCCATTTAGAGGTCTTTTTCATCTGAATTTGTCTTTATTGTGTATTTGTAATCCTGTTCTAACCAGGACTGCTTCTTAAAATGTTAAACAATACAGCTAGAACTAAGGTTACTTTGCTTTCTGGTTCCACCCATTCATACATGGTAGAGGTCTGGTCAGCACTAATCCTGTGAGCCATGTTTACAGCCACATCTTCAGGCGCACAGTGGGTCTATAGTGAACGTATGCAAGTTGTAGCATTCTGCTCCAAAACCCATTTAAATGTTCTGTAGCCAGCCCTCCCCAAAGAGTTAAATCTGTTCATGATGGTAAACCAGGAAGCTACCATTTTAAAGAAGCTGTGCAGTTTTTACTGCTAAAACTGAGTTAGAAAACCTTTAAAAGAAGATGCATCTCTGCTTTCCACCAGCAAAGAGAGCAAGAACCTGCATTAAATTCTGTTTTGGGTTTTTATTTTTTTGTGACTAGAATTCCTTTTCAAGCTCTCTTAGTTTTTTAAGTGGATTTACCTAACCATGTTGGCACCAATTTGAATATCTTGTTAAAGTTAAAACCTTCCTTCTTATTCAGACAGAAAAGGGGAGGTGATATAGAAGGTGATGTATGCTATGACTACGTTTTATTGTCCTTGGTTAATAAAGAAACTGTCTTCAGACAATGGATTATCAGAATAAAGCCAGGCTGAAAGAGATATATAAAATGAGTAGGTGGGGTCAGGAAGATCCCATGTAGCCATCAGTGGAGAAACATGCAAGACACCAGCCTGGACCTTTCCAGTAGAGCTTTGTGGTAAAATATAAAATAGTAGAAACAGGTTAATTTAAGATATAAGAGTTATCTAGAAATACCCTTAAGCTTTGACCAAACAATATTGTAAATAATATGGTTTCTGTGTGATTATTTCAAGTCAGGGCAGCCAGGAAATGAACAAGCAGCCTCCCCCAGCATTACTGTGAGTGACAGGAGGTTGATTCCCTATGGGGAACTTGAGAAGTGAAGGATGCACACCTCACAAATTGTGAGGGACCTCAAATGTTTGTAAGATGGATTGTGATAGATCTGAGATTTGAGGATATTAATTCTCTGTAGTTGTAATATCTCACATAGGTGCACAGATGCTTCTGTGGGAATTGTGTTTAGGAAAATAATGGGGTTCTCAGGAAAAAGGCTACAACTGCCTTCAGAAAACCTTGCATGCAACTGCACACAGCATCTGCCTAGGATACCTTTAGTGTACACTACTGTGTGCTTGTAAATTTGACCTCAGTGCTTCAAAGAGTGTAGAGATCTTGCAAAGAACCTGAGCTCCATTCTGAGTATCCAGAGAAGTATAGCTCTGGGGAACTCTGATGTCTCTTCTATCCTTCATGTTTATAATGCCAATGTGCACAAACCCAAACATATGTTTAAATGTCAGTTATTAGTCTTTTAAGAACAAAGGCAGTAGTGTAACATCTTCCCAATCTTCTTTCTGTTTTAGACTTTTATGAACAGCAACAACTGGAGAATTTTATTCAACAAGTAGTTTTCTTTGTTCAGGGAAACTTGATTATAAAAGGAATACACTGGCAAATGGTAAAAGGACAGCTTGATCCAGTGATTTTAAACTGTCAGTAGATGACAAGAAGGTTTTCTTTTGGGATCTATACAATGTTTTATACACAGCTCTTCCAGGACACACTTTGCAAAAGAAATCAATTGTGCAGCAGAGCCCTGTGTGTTCTCTCCTCAGCTATGTTCATTAATAAACATGCTCACATGCAGAGACACACAACAGATCAGAAACCTAAGTATGGCCAGTTGAGTTTTTATAAAGCTATGATAATTGTTAGTTGTTTATTTTTACATGGAAAGATTTTTGGTTCATTATATTTATAAATTAACATAAATCTAAAAAGGCAGAGCAGTCAGAAATGAGAGAAAATATTATCTGTTTTATTTAAAATATTATGAAACCTACTATTGACCACTTCATATTCTTCAACCTTATAGATATGACATACATAGCTTTTTCTTTGAATACAATATAACACAGTAATGATTCTATGACATCATTCTCACCCAGTGACTCTTGTGAAAATCTCATCAGATACTTCAGTTTTTTTCCTCCATGTTCGTACCCACATATCCCTGCAGGGTCTTACCTCTGAACCCTGTACTCAGGCAATATACCAAATAAAAACTTTGCTGAGCATACTTTTAAGTCTCCAAAATCATAACTCTTTGCATCCATGTATGGCAAATGTGAAATATACCTGCAAGCCCCTCTCCTTAAGGAGAAGCAACAGAGTGAAGCTGTCTGAAGTGACTGCTTTAGAATGAAGACTCTTGTGCATAATATTAGATTTGCCTTTTCCCATTTGTTTAGAACAGGCCTCCTTCCATTCAATACTAATTAGACATAATATTAGCTACATAATAAAATAGTTCTGAATACTGAGATAGTTAACATACTCTAAATATCTTTATCATAACAACCCTTAAATTGCTCAATTCTTTCTCTTTTTTTCTTTGTCTTATCTTACTAACAGGGAGTCATTATGTAACCCTGGCTTGTCTGGAACTCTGTATGAGACCAAATTGGATTTAAACACCCAGAGATTCATTCGCCATTCCCCCAAGAATGATGAGATTAAAAGTGAGCACACCATACCAAGCTTCTTCTTTTTCATTTTATGGAAATGGTCATTGTTATAGTCCCCTACTAGGATACTCCCCTTTATCTACTCTATACTCTCAAGATTACAGATTAATCTTATATGCATTTGATATTATTAATTATAAATTTATTCTATAATAAAAATATTTCTGAATATAGACTTATGCCATTGTCATTTCAAAATTCCCATTAAAAACATTTCTAAGACTGAATATTTGCTTCAGAAGTGTATAAATATGAATGTAAAATATGAAAGTATCGTTATGCTGTTAGTGTCATAAAATATTTGAGAAGTTAAAAATATATGAAGTCTGCATAATTGGACATCAGGAAAAGTTTAGGTAAGCTAAAATAGTTGGTCTTTGTCATCACTATGATAAGTTCACTTAAAAATACATCTAGGGTGCTGTGGGATGACAGACTTGTATTGTTTTAATAAAACATTGATTGGTCAGTAGCCAGGCAGGAAGTAGAAGCAGGATGATAAGAACAGGAGAATTCTGGGAAGAGGAGTCACTCTGCAGTCATCACCCAGACACAGAGGAAGCAAGATGAGAATGCCTCTCTGATAAAAGGCTCCAGAACTGGGCAGGACAGAAGCCTTAGTCAACACTGAGGGCTAGATAATTAGCTTGAGACTAATAATGCATACTGCTCATGCAGAACACATAGGTGTGGTTCCAAGCAACCACGGGGTCTCATAACCAAAATGACTGTAGTCACAGAGGATCTGATGCCCTCTTCAGACCTCTGTGGTCTATAGAAACACTCATGGTGATGCAGACATATAAGAAATGTAACTCCAGTTCCAGAAGATCTGATACTGTCTTCTGACCTCTTTGGTCTATAAGAAAACCCATGGTGTGCCTATAAATATAAAATAAAATAATAAACTAAAATATATTTTTAAAATATAGTTAACATTTTTTAAGTAAAGTGAGCAGAAAAAAAAAACCCTAAGGAATATCTGTGGAGATGAATTAATGATTCAGAGCTTTGCTGCCCTCATGGGGTACCTAGGTTCAGTTTTCGCACCTTATGATGGCTCACTCCTGTCTGTAACTCCAGTAGGAAGTTGTGTGATGCCTCTTTTCATTTTCACAGGCACTATAGGCATGTGATGCATGACATTCATAAAGGGATAATACTCATACAAAAAATTAAAATGAATTTATCTATGAAAACCAAACTGAACACATAGAATATATAATATTTTGGTAATTCAAGATAGAAATGGATTCTCTATATAAAAAATACAACTGTTCTTTTTTCTCACATTTGTAAGCAACTTTTTTGTTGAAACATTTTCTTTGCCCAAATCTTAATTTTGGAGAACCTTTTCTTTTACTCATTGACTCCAAATTTAAAGTGATTTATTTTTATTAGCTAAAGGTCCAAACAATAGCAATGTCTGAGTGGACAAAGTGACAGAATGAAATAAAAGGCTATGTGTACAAAATAAACCCTTCACCTTTGGTTGGCCTTTTCTGCTGTGTTGGGTCAGTCACAACACACATAAAGAGATGGCAGCTGCTGGCAGAGCTGTCCATTTTCCATCCCATCCCACAATGGGATATAAACATTTATACTCTGTTACTGAAAATAAAAAAATAAGAAAAAAGCAAAAAAAAGAACAGTAAGATCAAAACACAGAAATATAAAGCCTCCCCCCCCCCCTCTCTCTCTCTCACACACACACACACACACACAAAGGGGAAGTCTGTTTGGTGTTGACCAAAAACTGGGTATGCAGCAAATGTAGAGGCAGGAACATCTACCACTGACTTTATATATGTGCACAGAAGAAAAATCTCTGTAGCAATCCCAGCAACTGAAATTTGAGCATATCCATTGTCCTGATGTTAGTTGTAAGAGCTACTTTGAAAGTAAGGATGGGATCTGAACTTACAAAGGGTGAAGGCTGCAGAAACTGAGCTGATTTTACTCAGAACTCCGCTGTGACAACAGTCCCTGATGAGGCTCCCAGTCTCCAGTATGTGGTGTGTACCATGCTTCTCTACAATATCATCACAATATTGTGTACCTACCCCTAAACTACACAAGAGGACACTGAGACAGAGTGATTAAGCGACCTTCCAAGATCACCCTTACTAACCAGAGTGAACATTGATTTGTACTACATGACCACTGCTATCAAAAGCTTTATTACTATGCAGTTCAAAATATTTTAGCCAAAAACTTGACAATGTAAGTTTCTATTATGAAACTTTAAGTTTTTCCTTTCTTATTTTGTGTTCAATATAGAGTTTCTCTGTATAACCATTCTGGCTGTCCTAAACCTTGTTCTGTTGACAAGGCTGACCTCAAACTCAGAGATCTGCCTTCCTCTGCCTCCTAAGAGTTGGTATTAAAGGCATGTACCACCAGTGCCTGTAAAAACTTTAATATTTTAATACTTATAGTTCAAATGAAATTTTTTTCCTATCACTAGAATGTTGGGACATAATGACATACAATAGAGAATGTATTCAGATAACCCCCCAAAAAACATGTACTTATGCTATCCGGTTCTATGTCTTCTGGGCTCTATTGATTTGACTACTGTCACATGCCTGGGAGATTCACACAGGGGGTTGTGTCACACTGATAGTATCTCCCAGCTCTTTAGAGACCAATATTGCTCTGAGTAGAGCTCATGTAAACTCATCCTAGAAGGATGGCTTATAGTGTCCCTACTCTTATTTCTGACATTCTCCATAGCATTCTTCCACTAACCAGAAACTTAACAATTTTTCTACACACAAATAGGATAAGCATTACACTTGGGAAAAGCAGGGCAGGGGCTATGGGAGGAATTGGAAAGGATGGGATGGTAGAGAGTCAAAACTCATTACATGCACTTGTGAAATTCTCAGTTAAAAGGGGGCACATAATAAGAGTTAGGAGGGAGGGGAAGAATAAAAATTATATAGAGTACTCATATATAAAATTCTTTTAAAAATTATAAAGTAAAAATGTTTTTAAAGTAATATGAATTTTACATCACACTATTCTCCACCCTCCCCCAAAAGAATAAAAACAAAACAGAAACCTCAGGAAATGTCAGACACACAGGCTTTAATGGGAGGTCAGTTGTTATAGTATTATAAAATATGTGGCCATAAACTGACAGACTCCTAAACTAAGACTCATTGGTAAATCCTCTCCTTATCCTGCTCTTAGAAGGGACAGATCATGCTCTGCAATGGAATGTACCCGCAAGAGGAATCGTTAATCAGATTTCACCTTCTGTGACACTGTAAGAATCAAGCTGAGCAGACACATACAAAATACCCAGGCCTAGGAGGCATGATCAGTCACATAGAAGATGGGATCCACTTCAGACCAGAGAGTCCCAACTGCCACATGTGGGTTGTGGCTAACAAACACTCCTGAGGTTTACAGTCAAGGGCACAGACTAAGGACTGAGCCTTATCAGAGAATTAGAGTTTATCCTACCTCCTCTTCTGAAGGCTCTTTGTTGCAGTTTTATCTGCATACCATCTCTTACCATCAGAACTAAGCACACTAAGTAATAAATACACAATCTGAGCAAATCAACATTAGAACCTGACACAATAAAGACTTGGAAATTGTTAAGGTGATAATTTAATACAAATAAAGTGAAAATCTAAGGGATCCAATAGTCTTATTTCATTACCATGAAAAAACAAGTGTCACAGTGATTAAACAGAGACAATTATCAGAGGGTAAAAAACTCTACTGCAAGTGAAGAGTACATCTGATTAGCACTATAAAGACCAGAGAAAAGAGTCCGTGATCTGGATAAATTCTGAAAACTTGAGTCAAAAAAGTCTAAAAACAATACACTATAAAAGGTTGCACAGCCACTATGTCAACCATAAAATGTATAATTAGGAAGGCGGAGGAAGAATAATGAGAGAAAAGGAACAAAGAGATGGTAAAACATGATAATCAAAAATACCCTTAAAAATCAATGGAGGACTGAACAAAATGCACAAAAGCTCAAATGTTGCCAGTGTCCAGTGGGATGTTTACATTCCTAAATCAGTGGTTCTCAAACTTCAAATGTGCTGACATTTTAATAAAGTTCCTTATGTTGTAGTGATCCCCAACCTTAAAAAAATATTTCATTGCTGTTTCATAACTATAGCTTTTCTACTGTTATGAATAATAATATAATATGGGATTCCCCTCTGTATGCTGTGAATACTGTTGGTTAATAAAGAAGCTGTTTTGGCCTATTGCAGTGATAATAGGGCAAAGCGGAAATTCCAAGCAGATAGAGGAAAAAGTAGGTGGTGTCAGAGAGATGCCAGGGGAGAAAGCTGCCCATGTGTGGTTACTAGTAAACCAAGACTCATGGTAAAATATAAAATAATAAAAATGGGTTAATTTAAGATGTTAGAGCTAGCTAGAAATATGCTTAAGCTATTGATCAAACAATATTATAATTAGTACAGTTTCTATATGATTATTTGAGGCCTGGGTGGCCGGGAAATGAACAAGCAGCCTCTGCCTACAGAATGGCACTCAGCAAACGTTTGGGGCTGATGCCTGATACCAACTTCAGGTCCAGATGCTTGTGTGCTCACTTGGGGTCAAGAAGAAAGTAACTGAGACCATGCCCATGGCTCAGTGCTTCCCACTTGGGCAGGCTGCAGGTTTGCTTCTGCTAAGAGTGCACAGGCAGGAGAGCATGGCAGATTCTGCCACCATACACAGAGTTATTTCCAGCTTGCACAGTGAACTGCAAGGCTGATTTAGCTTTTATTCATATAAAAACTGTTTATATGCTCCACGGTGTTACCCAGAGTTGAGGTGGTGAGGACAGCTCCCGCCTAATAGTCTCAAAGGCAGTGACATTCCTCTACCATGTTGGACTGGATGGAGCCAACAGGTAAGGCCACAGATTTGTTCCTAGCCATGACCATTTAATATTTAGAAAATAAAAAAGCACTCCTGTTCAGAAAATTATTACAGATACACAATAAAGAGAGATTCAGATAAAAAAAAAAAAAGACCTCTATATGGATCACAGTGTTGGATAAATGTACACAGGCTTGGGAAAGAGGGAAAAAAAGAATATAGACAATTATAAAAAGAAGTAAAGTCTTTAAAGACACAGTAAAAGTAATATAAAAAAGTAAGACAGTCATAGTTTAAAAGAGTAAAGAGAAATAAGCCATGTAAAGATTGTAAATACACAGAGAATCTGAATTATGTATATTATTGCATTTTCCTTGAGTTTTTGACTATGAATGAGCTATGTACAGAGAGACATTTCATTGTACAGGCTGATAAGGTAAAACAACACATATATTCTAAAGGTATCTTGACATGAAAATTTAGATCTAAGGATATGTTGCTTTGTAAAAGAGATTCCATTTTTGTTTCCACAGAGGTTGATAACCTCTGGATTCCTTCCAGACTAATGTGGTTCAACGGAATAATACCCACTGAAAGGTCTCTGTAAACCCCTAAAATTACTTTGCTCAACAAAATGTAGGAAGCAGTTTGGAGAGAACTACACCTAAATTCCCAAATATTGTTTATAAATTTTTTTTCCTCATTTTTTTATTCAAGATTTCCATCTCCTCCCCTCCTCCTCCCCCTTCCCTCCCCTCCCGTCCACCCATACCCCCACTCCACCCCTCTACAAAGACAAAGAGCCATCAGGGTTCCCTTCACTATGTTAAGTCCAAGGTCCTCCCAGCTCCCCCTAAGTCCAGGAAGGTAAGCAACCAAACTGACAAGGCTCACAGTGAGCCCGTCCATGCTGTAGAGTTCATGTTCATTGCCATTGTCCTTGGTTTCTCAGTCCTCCTCCACTGTCAGCCACATTCAGAGAGTCCAGTTTGGTCCCCTGTTCCATCAGTCCCATTCCGACTGGTTTAAATTTAAAGGAGGATATGCTATAGAGATAAATACTTTGCACTGGCATGGATCTTGGTTTATTGATACAAATTTAGGGTCAATTTTGTTGTAAGTATACTTTTGCTCTTGATTAGGGTATTGTGTTTGTGCAGCTCATTTGAAAATGTAATGTATAATTAAGAAATTCAGGTTAATAGATAGTCATCTATAATAGTCAAGCTTGTAGTCATGTTGGTTACATTTTGTAGATGCACAGAGATATATTTCATAAGGATAGGTACTCTTCACACCTTTCAAAGACTACAGAATATAACATTTAAAATGTTTTTATGAACTTAGGGTTTTTCATGATAATGAGACCCTATGCTCCTGGTAGCACCAATCTACTTCAAGAGGATGATTGGTATCAAAGAGGTTGCTTATGGAGTTGGCAAGACACTTGGGCAAGAAACTCCTCTTGCCTGGAGTGCTTGATGTTATGCTTTATGAAATGGACATGTAGGACCTACAGAAAAATGACTGCTCTATCTTGTGGAAGGGTGAGACAGTCCTTTGAGGTTCTTGCTTTATGAAATATTCTGCCAGACATTCTTCAGGATGCAAAAGAAAGTGACTGACAAACTGCCAATATAGGCAGGGCCGTCTTTAAAATTTCCTGCTTCATGGAAAAATCTGTTCGATACTATGGTGCCTCAATGTTACATAAAAAAAGAAAGAAACTTTGGATGATTGTCCAGGCAGTGAGATGTCTCTGTCAATTCTATAGTTTTGGAAGTTGCTTACAAAGTACTTCCTGCTTACTCAGGTAATATTATATCCCTCTGGAGTCTTTCATGGAGGTAAAGAACAGATAGTTATAATTATAGTTTTCCTTAGTTATGATAAAAGATTAAGTAGATATAAATATTGTAACTATAATTCGTGCTTGATAACTGATTTGTTGTATGTAATCTTGCTGTGTTAAATTTAAAACCTTCATTTTTATTTAGACAGAAAAGTGGAGGTGATGTGGGATTTACCTTTGTATGCTGTAAATAGCACTGGTTAATAAAGTGGCTGCTTTGGGCCTATTGAAGCACAGAATAGGTCAAGGCAGGGATTCCATGCAGATAGAGGAGACAGTAAGCAGAATCAGAGATGACCTGTAGTTGCCAGAGGAGAAAGACACCTGGTGCGGTTACCAGTATACCATGAGACTCATGGTAAAATATAAAATAATTGAAATTGGTTAATTTAAGATGTAAGAGCTTGCTAGAAATGTGCTTAAACTATTGGCAATACCTTATTATGATTAATATAGCTTCTGTGTGATTATTTCAGGTCTGGATAGTCAGGAAATGAACAAGCAGCATCCGTCTACAATATCTGACATGCAGAATATCTGATATGCAGCTCCAAAGAAATGTTAGTTATCTCCCACAAAGGGGTTGCCTACCACAGATTGAGAACCAACCTCTGTCCTGAAGGCTGTAGGAAGCAGAGGTGTCAGTGACACCAGGAGAACACAGTCTGTAGAATCAACTAAGCAGAACTTACAGGGGCTCAGAGACTGAAGCTGAAGCCATGCAGCCTGCATAGGTCTGCTCCAAGCCTTCTGCATACATTCTGTGCTTTTTTAGCTTGGGGTTTTTGTTGATTCTCAAAAATAGGAGTAGGGTATCTCTGACTATTTTGCCTGCTTATTGGGACCTTTCCCCTCCTACTGGATTGCCTTGTCCAGCCATGATCTGAGAATATATGCCTAGTCTTACTGAATCAAGTTATGCCAAATTTTATTGATATCACTTGAAAAGCTCGCTCTTTTCTGAGGAGAAATTTAGGAACAGTATATCTGAGGAAGAAAGAAAGCTGTGGTCAGGATAAATTATATGATAGAAGAATAAATAAATTAAACTAAACAAAAAAGGAAACTATGTGTGCCCTTTTCTGGTCCATCCACACTGCTACAAACAAACTACCACAATAGACAGGAAAACGTAACTCACAGTTCCGGAGGTTGGAGCTCCCAAATCAGGGCTCAGCAGGTTGGTCCCATGGTAAAGATACCTGTTTGTACATGAATGGCATCTCATTGCTTCCTAACATGGAAGCAGGGGCCATCCAGCCACATTAGGTTATCTCATAACACTGACCCATTAATAAATCTTTTGTCCTCATATTTTAACCATTTTATATATGCTTCCCTTCATAGAACCACCTTCATTTAGTGTAGACATGCCTAAATACATGGGGGATATTTGCGTGGTTTTTGTGTATGTAGGTGTGTTATATGTGTATTCATGTGGTGTGTAGTATGTGTATAAGTTGGTGTATTGTGTCTGTATGTTTGTAAACAAGAGTATGTTTGTGGTATATATATATATATATATAAAATTAGTATGGTTATGCATGTAGATTGTACTGTGCATATGTAGTATATTCTCTCTTTATAGTATGTGGTATGTGTGTTTGACTATGTATAACCATGGACTGTATCAGTGTGATGCCTGTGTGTATGAGTGTGTGCATTGATCCTTAATTCTAAGTAATATGATAGATATCAGCATTACATCTGCAGGAGGGAATGAGATGGATTGCTATTACAAAGAACCATACTCCCTGTAGAGCAAAGAGAGTACCTATTAAAAGTACACTTGGATTGAATGTAAATATTTACCATGAATGCTAGATCTACCATAAAATGTAATGAAATATTGTAACTGATATGCTAAGGAAGAAATAAAGGAATTTATAGGACCATGCAAAAAATAAAATCGTGAACTATATAAAAATAGAAAATAAAAATGGGAGCAAGTGTGGGACAACAAAAGCTGGAAGGATAGATATGAATCCAAATATCTATGTTGGACATCAATGATCTAACCATACTAATTAAAGAAAATTCGTAATGTTGATCAAGAAATAAAGATCAACTGTCTATTTATATACAGCTACTGGGATATTATCAAAATAACAGTAGGAAAATGTACTGTGTAATCCCCAACTCATGAAGTATTCATTGTCAGATATTTATTAGATATTAGAGGTCATAACATACTTTTTAAAAAATTTAAACCAAGAAAAAGCATACAGCATTTGCTGGTAGAACATGATTAGATTATAACTAGACATCAATAATAAGAATACTGGGTGATACCAAGACACAGAGAAGGCAAGCATTAAACATCTAAGTGACGTATGAACCCATTAAGAAATCAAGATATTTTTTAAATGTTGAATTGAGTGAAAATGATAGGATATATGCAAATATATGCAGTTGATATAATAAAATAGAGGGCCTCTAGCAGCCCGGGAAATCCTTGTAAAATATATAAAGATAAATGAATATATTTTTAAAGGAGTTCTCACTCATCTGTGTTTCAATTATAAAGAACCACCACAATGATTAAATCCAAAGCAATAAATAGACAAAACCTTTAGAGCAGAAAATCAATTGAAATAGAGACAGAAATCAATAGAATTGATCCACAAAACCAAATGAAGGAGCTGGGCAACGATGAGGCACACCTTTAAGCCCAGGTTTCATGAGGCAGAGGCAGGATAATTTCTGAGTTCAGGGTCAGTCTTGTCTGCAGAAAAAGTTCTGAATCAGCTAGGGCTACACAGGCTACACTTCCTGTCTGAAAAACCAAAACCAACCAACCAAACAATTAGCAACAATAAAATAAAGAAATGAAGTTTCGTTGAAGTTGAAAATTATTTGGAACTATATTTCCTAGACTAAGATAAGACAACAAATAAATAATAAATATCAGATATTGTCAATATGAAAAATCTACATGACTGCAACAGTATGGAATCTTAGAATGGAAATCTACAGAAACACTAAAAATAGCATTACCTGACAAAGCATGGTGAAGGGGAGTTAAGAGAAAAGCAGTATAAAATAGGGGTTTTAATGCAATCAGGTGGCAGATGCATAGCATCCCACATTGAAGGCAAACAGCAGACTTGTGTGAGCATCAAGGTCAAGACAGGCTCTGCAATTGTAACTAATGCATCAGAACGTGATAATGGGGGAAATATTTAAGATTGGGGCCAAATGACAGTTTGATAGTTTCATGTTTTGTTTTTCCAGTAAGTTGCATGATAAAATTTATATGGAAAATGAACCCTAGACATTTAGCTAGGGAGTAAAAAGCATGTTTGCTGAAGCATTGTCCGCAGCATCTTCTAGATAACCTTAAACAGGTAAGTGGTTAAGCAAGCTGGCGCATAGTATTCCCATGGAAGACTTTGAAGAACTCAGCACACACAAACAAAAATGTTGTACTTGCTCAATCCCAAATATTGGCTGAGTAGAAAAGAATTTCAGTAACATCTATACCACATTACCATCTTCGGTATTATTTTTGAAATGATAAAACTTCAGAAATGTAAAAAGGTGGATTAATAAGCAGTGAGAACAAGGAAGTGGATTGCAGGTGGATTACCCCTGTGCAAACGCTCTGTCTATTTTGGCTGTGTCCTTGTCCCGCTGTGATAGTTTATTAGTTTTCAAAATGGGAACTGCTACATGAAGTGTACAAGAAATGTATCTAAATTTCATCTTAAAGACACACAACTATATATTTCTCTCTATTTTAAGAACTAAAACAGGAATTTATACTCTTAAATAAAATGACCAATATGCACATGTAGTATTTAAAGTCATCTCCATTTTAATGATTGTTCTGCATTACTCTCACAAATGATTTGCAGTGATGAGTCTTGTGGGATGAGTTATCAGGAAAAAAATCACATCTGGTTTCATCCAGTGTAAACCATCAAGAAAACAAATCAGGTATTCCATAGACAGTCCCAGCTTCACTATTGTCTCTCATCTATGGAGGGCTCCACAGCTGTTGGTCTAGTTTATGAGTTTCCACGAGCTTGGTTCAGCTGTCTCCGTAGGTTTTCCGCTTCATGATCTTGACCTCCCTTACTCATGCATTTCCCCCCCCCCCCACACTCTCTCCAATTGGATTCCCAGAGCTGTGAGTCACCTGGCAGTAGGACCAGGATCTAGCCCTGGTGGGTGAGCTAGCTTATTAAATCCCATTACTATGGTGGGATGTCATACTCAGCTTTAATGCAAGGGGACGAGAGTGGTCCTGCCCCTTTTTAATTTAATGTGTCAGAATTTGTTGACTTCCCGGAGGAGCACTTACCATTTGGGAAAAGTGGATATGAAATGGACTGCGGGGAAGGCTTGAGTGGATGGAGGGGTGGGGGGAGTGACTGTGGATGAAATGTAAAAAGAAATTAAAAAATAATTGAAATAAAAAAAAAGAGAAAGAAGACAAATAAGTCATTTGGGAAGACACTAGAAAGATCATCTCCAAGGTTACTTCAGTTGATGGTCATCAATTATGACATTGAACAATTATATTTCTTTTCTCAGTCTGTGGAGTCCTGGATTCATTCCCTTAATCATGGATGTTTATAAATGTGCTAAGGAAGCAGGATATGCCTCAGCAAAACTTCTGATGAACGTTCTAATGAACTCTCTAGTTCATTAGAACCATTTTCCATGTTGTCTAGTATGTCTCAATAAATCAGTGGCAAAATTTGCTTGAACTAATCAGTGTCTACACATATTTAACAAAAGAATTATGAAAGAATTCATAGCTAAGAGTGTGAATTCAATACTCATCAGGATTGGTGAGTACTAGTCTCACATTAATTTTTTATGGTTTATTTTTTTATATTTAAAAATTTCCATCTCCTCCCCTCCTCCTCCCCTATCCCTCCCCTCCCCTCCACCAATACCCCCCTCCCTCCCTCTCCAGACCAAGGAGCCATCAGGGTTCCCTACTCTATGTTAAGACCAAGGTCCTCCCAACTCCCCCCAGGTCCAGGAAGGTGATCAACCAAGCTGAGAAGGCTCCCACAGAGCCCATCCATGCAGAAGAATCAAAGCCCAGCGCCATTGTCCTTGGCTTCTCAGTCAGCCCCCACCGTCGGCCACATTCAGAGAGTCCGGTTTCTTCGCATGTTCCATCAGTCCCATTTCAACTGGAGTTGGTGATCTCCCGTTAGTTCTGTCCCACCGTCTCCATGGGTGAACGCACCCCTCACGGTCCTGACTTTCTTTCTCATGTTCTCCCTCCTTCTGCTCCTCATCAGGATCTTGGGAGCTCAGTCCGGTGCTCCAATGTGGGGCTCAGTCATTTTCTTCATCTATCTCCAGGTAGAGGTTCTATGGTGATATGCAAGAAATTCATCAGTATGGCTATAGGAACTGGCCTTTTTGGGCTCCCTCTCCTCAGCTGCCCAAGGAACTAGCTGGGGGCATCTCCCTGGAAACCCGGGAACCCCTCTAGAGTCAAGTCTCTTGACAACCCTCAGATGGCTCCCTTAATTAATAAATATGCTTCCCTGCTCCCATATCCACCCTTCCTGTATCCCAAGCATCCCATTCCTCTAAACTCCCCCCATTCTCCCCTTCATGCTTTTCTCTCCCCATCTTCCCTTGGCCCCGTCTCGCCCCACCCTTAAGATCCCAATTTTTGCCCGGCGATCGTGTCTACTTCCAATATCCAGGAGGATTACTATATGTTTTTCTTTGGGTTCACCTTCTTATTATCTTCTCAGGGAAAGTCTCTGCATGCCATTAACTTTCTCCCACAACTTCCCTGTACTTCAATTTTGACAAATTGAAATGAAGATGCTGGATAGAGCTTTCCAGAAATTGTATTTCTACAGTTGTTCATTTCCATCCTGAGAATCTTGAACACATCACACAGGTTCCAGGTAGAATTCTCCTTGCATTGTTTGGTTCCAGTGTGTCCTTGAGAGTCAGTTGCAGCTGCATCCCTTAGTGCTATCTGAATCCTTCATAAACAGGTATCTCACTCTGAGATACAACCAAAACTGCACCCATTTAACTTCTTGCAAAAGTTAGTGGGTTCTCTCTACAAAGAGACACATCTGACTCATTATTACATCCTCAAGTCTTGTGTCATGCAGAGGTCAAGCAGAGAATAAACAGACGGCAATTTTAATTAAATTATATGATACTGTACTGCCATCATTTTGCTTTCTGCATTGCTCTGTTAATAGAATTCCTGGTCATAATTAGCCCCATGACTTGTGCACGTGTTCTGGGGACTTCTTCCCCTGGGACATGTAAACAAATGTATACTCCCTTCTGATAAAGCACTGATGGCAAATCAAAGTATTTTTCCATATAGATTCAGTTTGGTAAACAGTGAATTTATTGTACTTAAAGTGGATGGGTGAAGAGTTACTTGCAGAAATGTGGGATATGCCAAGTAGTTGTAACACCAGATGACGTAACACTGGATGATGACTTTCTCAGAGCTTCATAGGTGGCATCCCACCTTAATTTACTCTGCTATGCTTTATATGTTCTTTTACCATGGCTTGAGAAATGGCTTAGGTGATAGAGATATTTGCCCCAATCCTGGGGTTCCTAGTATGATGGCCCAACAAACCTATGAACCTTCATAGTAGAAGGAAAGATCAAGTTATCCTCTGGTCTTCACAAGTATACGTATTCATGTAATATAAATAAGTGAGTAAGTATTCAAAATATATACTTTACTACCTCCTAAGATATCAAGGACAAAAAGAAATTAGAACAGAATTAATTTCAGTCATAAGTTGAAATAGGTAGCTCTCATGAGAAATTTCCTTATGACTTCTTTTAAAGAAAGTATCAATCAACAGCCAACAGGACCCAACTCTATGAAGTTTATGGCAAGGACCATGATGCCCCCAGCTAGTTTCTTGGGCAGCTGAGGAGAGGGAGCCCAAAAAGGCCAGTTCCTATAGCCATACTGATGAATTTCTTGCATATCACCATAGAACCTCTACCTGGAGATAGATGAAGAAAATGACTGAGCCCCACATTGGAGCACCGGACTGAGCTCCCAAGATCCTGATGAGGAGCAGAAGGAGGGAGAACATGAGAAAGAAAGTCAGGACCGTGAGGGGTGCGTTCACCCATGGAGACGGTGGGACAGAACTAACGGGAGATCACCAACTCCAGTTGAAATGGGACTGATGGAACATGCGAAGAAACCGGACTCTCTGAATGTGGCCGACGGTGGGGGCTGACTGAGAAGCCAAGGACAATGGCGCTGGGCTTTGATTCTTCTGCATGGATGGGCTCTGTGGGAGCCTTCTCAGCTTGGTTGATCACCTTCCTGGACCTGGGGGGAGTTGGGAGGACCTTGGTCTTAACATAGAGTAGGGAACCCTGATGGCTCCTTGGTCTGGAGAGGGAGGGAGGGGGGTATTGGTGGAGGGGAGGGGAGGGATAGGGGAGGAGGAGGGGAGGAGATGGAAATTTTTAAATATAAAAAAATAAACCATAAAAAATTAATGTGAGACTAGTACTCACCAATCCTGATGAGTATTGAATTCACACTCTTAGCTATGAATTCTTTCATAATTCTTTTGTTAAATATGTGTAGACACTGATTAGTTCAAGCAAATTTTGCCACTGATTTATTGAGACATACTAGACAACATGGAAAATGGTTCTAATGAACTAGAGAGTTCATTAGAACGTTCATCAGAAGTTTTGCTGAGGCATATCCTGCTTCCTTAGCACATTTATAAACATCCATGATTAAGGGAATGAATCCAGGACTCCACAGACTGAGAAAAGAAATATAATTGTTCAATGTCATAATTGATGACCATCAACTGAAGTAACCTTGGAGATGATCTTTCTAGTGTCTTCCCAAATGACTTATTTGTCTTCTTTCTCTTTTTTTTTATTTCAATTATTTTTTAATTTCTTTTTACATTTCATCCACAGTCACTCCCCCCACCCCTCCATCCACTCAAGCCTTCCCCGCAGTCCATTTCATATCCACTTTTCCCAAATGGTAAGTGCTCCTCCGGGAAGTCAACAAATTCTGACACATTAAATTAAAAAGGGGCAGGACCACTCTCGTCCCCTTGCATTAAAGCTGAGTATGACATCCCACCATAGTAATGGGATTTAATAAGCTAGCTCACCCACCAGGGCTAGATCCTGGTCCTACTGCCAGGTGACTCACAGCTCTGGGAATCCAATTGGAGAGAGTGTGGGGGGGGGGGAAATGCATGAGTAAGGGAGGTCAAGATCATGAAGCGGAAAACCTACGGAGACAGCTGAACCAAGCTCGTGGAAACTCATAAACTAGACCAACAGCTGTGGAGCCCTCCATAGATGAGAGACAATAGTGAAGCTGGGACTGTCTATGGAATACCTGATTTGTTTTCTTGATGGTTTACACTGGATGAAACCAGATGTGATTTTTTTCCTGATAACTCATCCCACAAGACTCATCACTGCAAATCATTTGTGAGAGTAATGCAGAACAATCATTAAAATGGAGATGACTTTAAATACTACATGTGCATATTGGTCATTTTATTTAAGAGTATAAATTCCTGTTTTAGTTCTTAAAATAGAGAGAAATATATAGTTGTGTGTCTTTAAGATGAAATTTAGATACATTTCTTGTACACTTCATGTAGCAGTTCCCATTTTGAAAACTAATAAACTATCACAGCGGGACAAGGACACAGCCAAAATAGACAGAGCGTTTGCACAGGGGTAATCCACCTGCAATCCACTTCCTTGTTCTCACTGCTTATTAATCCACCTTTTACATTTCTGAAGTTTTATCATTTCAAAAATAATACCGAAGATGGTAATGTGGTATAGATGTTACTGAAATTCTTTTCTACTCAGCCAATATTTGGGATTGAGCAAGTACAACATTTTTGTTTGTGTGTGCTGAGTTCTTCAAAGTCTTCCATGGGAATACTATGCGCCAGCTTGCTTAACCACTTACCTGTTTAAGGTTATCTAGAAGATGCTGCGGACAATGCTTCAGCAAACATGCTTTTTACTCCCTAGCTAAATGTCTAGGGTTCATTTTCCATATAAATTTTATCATGCAACTTACTGGAAAAACAAAACATGAAACTATCAAACTGTCATTTGGCCCCAATCTTAAATATTTCCCCCATTATCACGTTCTGATGCATTAGTTACAATTGCAGAGCCTGTCTTGACCTTGATGCTCACACAAGTCTGCTGTTTGCCTTCAATGTGGGATGCTATGCATCTGCCACCTGATTGCATTAAAACCCCTATTTTATACTGCTTTTCTCTTAACTCCCCTTCACCATGCTTTGTCAGGTAATGCTATTTTTAGTGTTTCTGTAGATTTCCATTCTAAGATTCCATACTGTTGCAGTCATGTAGATTTTTCATATTGACAATATCTGATATTTATTATTTATTTGTTGTCTTATCTTAGTCTAGGAAATATAGTTCCAAATAATTTTCAACTTCAACGAAACTTCATTTCTTTATTTTATTGTTGCTAATTGTTTGGTTGGTTGGTTTTGGTTTTTCAGACAGGAAGTGTAGCCTGTGTAGCCCTAGCTGATTCAGAACTTTTTCTGCAGACAAGACTGACCCTGAACTCAGAAATTATCCTGCCTCTGCCTCATGAAACCTGGGCTTAAAGGTGTGCCTCATCGTTGCCCAGCTCCTTCATTTGGTTTTGTGGATCAATTCTATTGATTTCTGTCTCTATTTCAATTGATTTTCTGCTCTAAAGGTTTTGTCTATTTATTGCTTTGGATTTAATCATTGTGGTGGTTCTTTATAATTGAAACACAGATGAGTGAGAACTCCTTTAAAAATATATTCATTTATCTTTATATATTTTACAAGGATTTCCCGGGCTGCTAGAGGCCCTCTATTTTATTATATCAACTGCATATATTTGCATATATCCTATCATTTTCACTCAATTCAACATTTAAAAAATATCTTGATTTCTTAATGGGTTCATACGTCACTTAGATGTTTAATGCTTGCCTTCTCTGTGTCTTGGTATCACCCAGTATTCTTATTATTGATGTCTAGTTATAATCTAATCATGTTCTACCAGCAAATGCTGTATGCTTTTTCTTGGTTTAAATTTTTTAAAAAGTATGTTATGACCTCTAATATCTAATAAATATCTGACAATGAATACTTCATGAGTTGGGGATTACACAGTACATTTTCCTACTGTTATTTTGATAATATCCCAGTAGCTGTATATAAATAGACAGTTGATCTTTATTTCTTGATCAACATTACGAATTTTCTTTAATTAGTATGGTTAGATCATTGATGTCCAACATAGATATTTGGATTCATATCTATCCTTCCAGCTTTTGTTGTCCCACACTTGCTCCCATTTTTATTTTCTATTTTTATATAGTTCACGATTTTATTTTTTGCATGGTCCTATAAATTCCTTTATTTCTTCCTTAGCATATCAGTTACAATATTTCATTACATTTTATGGTAGATCTAGCATTCATGGTAAATATTTACATTCAATCCAAGTGTACTTTTAATAGGTACTCTCTTTGCTCTACAGGGAGTATGGTTCTTTGTAATAGCAATCCATCTCATTCCCTCCTGCAGATGTAATGCTGATATCTATCATATTACTTAGAATTAAGGATCAATGCACACACTCATACACACAGGCATCACACTGATACAGTCCATGGTTATACATAGTCAAACACACATACCACATACTATAAAGAGAGAATATACTACATATGCACAGTACAATCTACATGCATAACCATACTAATTTTATATATATATATATATACCACAAACATACTCTTGTTTACAAACATACAGACACAATACACCAACTTATACACATACTACACACCACATGAATACACATATAACACACCTACATACACAAAAACCACGCAAATATCCCCCATGTATTTAGGCATGTCTACACTAAATGAAGGTGGTTCTATGAAGGGAAGCATATATAAAATGGTTAAAATATGAGGACAAAAGATTTATTAATGGGTCAGTGTTATGAGATAACCTAATGTGGCTGGATGGCCCCTGCTTCCATGTTAGGAAGCAATGAGATGCCATTCATGTACAAACAGGTATCTTTACCATGGGACCAACCTGCTGAGCCCTGATTTGGGAGCTCCAACCTCCGGAACTGTGAGTTACGTTTTCCTGTCTATTGTGGTAGTTTGTTTGTAGCAGTGTGGATGGACCAGAAAAGGGCACACATAGTTTCCTTTTTTGTTTAGTTTAATTTATTTATTCTTCTATCATATAATTTATCCTGACCACAGCTTTCTTTCTTCCTCAGATATACTGTTCCTAAATTTCTCCTCAGAAAAGAGCGAGCTTTTCAAGTGATATCAATAAAATTTGGCATAACTTGATTCAGTAAGACTAGGCATATATTCTCAGATCATGGCTGGACAAGGCAATCCAGTAGGAGGGGAAAGGTCCCAATAAGCAGGCAAAATAGTCAGAGATACCCTACTCCTATTTTTGAGAATCAACAAAAACCCCAAGCTAAAAAAGCACAGAATGTATGCAGAAGGCTTGGAGCAGACCTATGCAGGCTGCATGGCTTCAGCTTCAGTCTCTGAGCCCCTGTAAGTTCTGCTTAGTTGATTCTACAGACTGTGTTCTCCTGGTGTCACTGACACCTCTGCTTCCTACAGCCTTCAGGACAGAGGTTGGTTCTCAATCTGTGGTAGGCAACCCCTTTGTGGGAGATAACTAACATTTCTTTGGAGCTGCATATCAGATATTCTGCATGTCAGATATTGTAGACGGATGCTGCTTGTTCATTTCCTGACTATCCAGACCTGAAATAATCACACAGAAGCTATATTAATCATAATAAGGTATTGCCAATAGTTTAAGCACATTTCTAGCAAGCTCTTACATCTTAAATTAACCAATTTCAATTATTTTATATTTTACCATGAGTCTCATGGTATACTGGTAACCGCACCAGGTGTCTTTCTCCTCTGGCAACTACAGGTCATCTCTGATTCTGCTTACTGTCTCCTCTATCTGCATGGAATCCCTGCCTTGACCTATTCTGTGCTTCAATAGGCCCAAAGCAGCCACTTTATTAACCAGTGCTATTTACAGCATACAAAGGTAAATCCCACATCACCTCCACTTTTCTGTCTAAATAAAAATGAAGGTTTTAAATTTAACACAGCAAGATTACATACAACAAATCAGTTATCAAGCACGAATTATAGTTACAATATTTATATCTACTTAATCTTTTATCATAACTAAGGAAAACTATAATTATAACTATCTGTTCTTTACCTCCATGAAAGACTCCAGAGGGATATAATATTACCTGAGTAAGCAGGAAGTACTTTGTAAGCAACTTCCAAAACTATAGAATTGACAGAGACATCTCACTGCCTGGACAATCATCCAAAGTTTCTTTCTTTTTTTATGTAACATTGAGGCACCATAGTATCGAACAGATTTTTCCATGAAGCAGGAAATTTTAAAGACGGCCCTGCCTATATTGGCAGTTTGTCAGTCACTTTCTTTTGCATCCTGAAGAATGTCTGGCAGAATATTTCATAAAGCAAGAACCTCAAAGGACTGTCTCACCCTTCCACAAGATAGAGCAGTCATTTTTCTGTAGGTCCTACATGTCCATTTCATAAAGCATAACATCAAGCACTCCAGGCAAGAGGAGTTTCTTGCCCAAGTGTCTTGCCAACTCCATAAGCAACCTCTTTGATACCAATCATCCTCTTGAAGTAGATTGGTGCTACCAGGAGCATAGGGTCTCATTATCATGAAAAACCCTAAGTTCATAAAAACATTTTAAATGTTATATTCTGTAGTCTTTGAAAGGTGTGAAGAGTACCTATCCTTATGAAATATATCTCTGTGCATCTACAAAATGTAACCAACATGACTACAAGCTTGACTATTATAGATGACTATCTATTAACCTGAATTTCTTAATTATACATTACATTTTCAAATGAGCTGCACAAACACAATACCCTAATCAAGAGCAAAAGTATACTTACAACAAAATTGACCCTAAATTTGTATCAATAAACCAAGATCCATGCCAGTGCAAAGTATTTATCTCTATAGCATATCCTCCTTTAAATTTAAACCAGTCGGAATGGGACTGATGGAACAGGGGACCAAACTGGACTCTCTGAATGTGGCTGACAGTGGAGGAGGACTGAGAAACCAAGGACAATGGCAATGAACATGAACTCTACAGCATGGACGGGCTCACTGTGAGCCTTGTCAGTTTGGTTGCTTACCTTCCTGGACTTAGGGGGAGCTGGGAGGACCTTGGACTTAACATAGTGAAGGGAACCCTGATGGCTCTTTGTCTTTGTAGAGGGGTGGAGTGGGGGTATGGGTGGACGGGAGGGGAGGGAAGGGGGAGGAGGAGGGGAGGAGATGGAAATCTTGAATAAAAAAATGAGGAAAAAAAATTTATAAACAATATTTGGGAATTTAGGTGTAGTTCTCTCCAAACTGCTTCCTACATTTTGTTGAGCAAAGTAATTTTAGGGGTTTACAGAGACCTTTCAGTGGGTATTATTCCGTTGAACCACATTAGTCTGGAAGGAATCCAGAGGTTATCAACCTCTGTGGAAACAAAAATGGAATCTCTTTTACAAAGCAACATATCCTTAGATCTAAATTTTCATGTCAAGATACCTTTAGAATATATGTGTTGTTTTACCTTATCAGCCTGTACAATGAAATGTCTCTCTGTACATAGCTCATTCATAGTCAAAAACTCAAGGAAAATGCAATAATATACATAATTCAGATTCTCTGGGTATTTACAATCTTTACATGGCTTATTTCTCTTTACTCTTTTAAACTATGACTGTCTTACTTTTTTATATTACTTTTACTGTGTCTTTAAAGACTTTACTTCTTTTTATAATTGTCTATATTCTTTTTTTTCCCTCTTTCCCAAGCCTGTGTACATTTATCCAACACTGTGATCCATATAGAGGTCTTTTTTTTTTTTTATCTGAATCTCTCTTTATTGTGTATCTGTAATAATTTTCTGAACAGGAGTGCTTTTTATTTTCTAAATATTAAATGGTCATGGCTAGGAACAAATCTGTGGCCTTACCTGTTGGCTCCATCCAGTCCAACATGGTAGAGGAATGTCACTGCCTTTGAGACTATTAGGCGGGAGCTGTCCTCACCACCTCAACTCTGGGTAACACCGTGGAGCATATAAACAGTTTTTATATGAATAAAAGCTAAATCAGCCTTGCAGTTCACTGTGCAAGCTGGAAATAACTCTGTGTATGGTGGCAGAATCTGCCATGCTCTCCTGCCTGTGCACTCTTAGCAGAAGCAAACCTGCAGCCTGCCCAAGTGGGAAGCACTGAGCCATGGGCATGGTCTCAGTTACTTTCTTCTTGACCCCAAGTGAGCACACAAGCATCTGGACCTGAAGTTGGTATCAGGCATCAGCCCCAAACGTTTGCTGAGTGCCATTCTGTAGGCAGAGGCCTGCTTGTTCATTTCCCGGCCACCCAGGCCTCAAATAATCATATAGAAACTGTACTAATTATAATATTGTTTGATCAATAGCTTAAGCATATTTCTAGCTAGCTCTAACATCTTAAATTAACCCATTTTATTATTTTATATTTTACCATGAGTCTTGGTTTACTAGTAACCACACATGGGCAGCTTTCTCCCCTGGCATCTCTCTGACACCACCTACTTTTTCCTCTATCTGCTTGGAATTTCCGCTTTGCCCTATTATCACTGCATAGGCCAAAACAGCTTCTTTATTACCAACAGTATTCACAGCATACAGAGGGGAATCCCATATTATATTATTATTCATAACAGTAGAAAAGCTATAGTTATGAAACAGCAATGAAATATTTTTTTAAGGTTGGGGATCACTACAACATAAGGAACTTTATTAAAATGTCAGCACATTTGAAGTTTGAGAACCACTGATTTAGGAATGTAAACATCCCACTGGACACTGGCAACATTTGAGCTTTTGTGCATTTTGTTCAGTCCTCCATTGATTTTTAAGGGTATTTTTGATTATCATGTTTTTACCATCTCTTTGTTCCTTTTCTCTCATTATTCTTCCTCCGCCTTCCTAATTATACATTTTATGGTTGACATAGTGGCTGTGCAACCTTTTATAGTGTATTGTTTTTAGACTTTTTTGACTCAAGTTTTCAGAATTTATCCAGATCACGGACTCTTTTCTCTGGTCTTTATAGTGCTAATCAGATGTACTCTTCACTTGCAGTAGAGTTTTTTACCCTCTGATAATTGTCTCTGTTTAATCACTGTGACACTTGTTTTTTTCATGGTAATGAAATAAGACTATTGGATCCCTTAGATTTTCACTTTATTTGTATTTAAATTATCACCTTAACAATTTCCAAGTCTTTATTGTGTCAGGTTCTAATGTTGATTTGCTCAGATTGTGTATTTATTACTTAGTGTGCTTAGTTCTGATGGTAAGAGATGGTATGCAGATAAAACTGCAACAAAGAGCCTTCAGAAGAGGAGGTAGGATAAACTCTAATTCTCTGATAAGGCTCAGTCCTTAGTCTGTGCCCTTGACTGTAAACCTCAGGGAGTGTTTGTTAGCCACAACCCACATGTGGCAGTTGGGACTCTCTGGTCTGAAGTGGATCCCATCTTCTATGTGACTGATCATGCCTCCTAGGCCTGGGTATTTTGTATGTGTCTGCTCAGCTTGATTCTTACAGTGTCACAGAAGGTGAAATCTGATTAACGATTCCTCTTGCGGGTACATTCCATTGCAGAGCATGATCTGTCCCTTCTAAGAGCAGGATAAGGAGAGGATTTACCAATGAGTCTTAGTTTAGGAGTCTGTCAGTTTATGGCCACATATTTTATAATACTATAACAACTGACCTCCCATTAAAGCCTGTGTGTCTGACATTTCCTGAGGGTTTCTGTTTTGTTTTATTCTTTTGGGGGAGGGTGGAGAATAGTGTGATGTAAAATTCATATTACTTTAAAAACATTTTTACTTTATAATTTTTAAAAGAATTTTATATATGAGTACTCTATATAATTTTTATTCTTCCCCTCCCTCCTAACTCTTATTATGTGCCCCCTTTTAACTGAGAATTTCACAAGTGCATGTAATGAGTTTTGACTCTCTACCATCCCATCCTTTCCAATTCCTCCCATAGCCCCTGCCCTGCTTTTCCCAAGTGTATGCTTATCCTATTTGTGTGTAGAAAAATTGTTAAGTTTCTGGTTAGTGGAAGAATGCTATGGAGAATGTCAGAAATAAGAGTAGGGACACTATAAGCCATCCTTCTAGGATGAGTTTACATGAGCTCTACTCAGAGCAATATTGGTCTCTAAAGAGCTGGGAGATACTATCAGTGTGACACAACCCCCCTGTGTGAATCTCCCAGGCATGTGACAGTAGTCAAATCAATAGAGCCCAGAAGACATAGAACCGGATAGCATAAGTACATGTTTTTTGGGGGTTATCTGAATACATTCTCTATTGTATGTCATTATGTCCCAACATTCTAGTGATAGGAAAAAAATTCATTTGAACTATAAGTATTAAATATTAAAGTTTTTACAGGCACTGGTGGTACATGCCTTTAATACCAACTCTTAGGAGGCAGAGGAAGGCAGATCTCTGAGTTTGAGGTCAGCCTTGTCAACAGAACAAGGTTTAGGACAGCCAGAATGGTTTATACAGAGAAACTCTATATTGAACACAAAATAAGAAAGGAAAAACTTAAGTTTCATAATAGAAACTTACATTGTCAAGTTTTTGGCTAAAATATTTTGAACTGCATAGTAATAAGCTTTTGATAGCAGTGGTTCATGTAGTACAAATCAATGTTCACTCTGGTTAGTAAGGGTGATCTTGGAAGGTCGCTTAATCACTCTGTCTCAGTGTCCTCTTGTGTAGTTTAGGGGTAGGTACACAATATTGTGATGATATTGTAGAGAAGCATGGTTACACACCACATACTGGAGACTGGGAGCCTCATCAGGGACTGTTGTCACAGCGGAGTTCTGAGTAAAATCAGCTCAGTTTCTGCAGCTTCACCCTTTGTAAGTTCAGATCCCATCCTTACTTTCAAAGTAGCTCTTACAACTAACATCAGGACAATGGATATGCTCAAATTTCAGTTGCTGGGATTGCTACAGAGATTTTTCTTCTGTGCACATATATAAAGTCAGTGGTAGATGTTCCTGCCTCTACATTTGCTGCATACCCAGTTTTTGGTTCAACACCAAACAGACTTCCCCTTTGTGTGTGTGTGTGTGTGTGTGAGAGAGAGAGAGGGGGGGGAGGCTTTATATTTCTGTGTTTTGATCTTACTGTTCTTTTTTTTGCTTTTTTTTTTTTTTTTTTTTTTTAGTAACAGAGTATAAATGTTTATATCCCATTGTGGGATGGGATGGAAAATGGACAGCTCTGCCAGCAGCTGCCATCTCTTTATGTGTGTTGTGACTGACCCAACACAGCAGAAAAGGCCAACCAAAGGTGAAGGGTTTATTTTGTACACATAGCCTTTTATTTCATTCTGTCACTTTGTCCACTCAGACATTGCTATTGTTTGGACCTTTAGCTAATAAAAATAAATCACTTTAAATTTGGAGTCAATGAGTAAAAGAAAAGGTTCTCCAAAATAAGATTTGGGCAAAGAAAATGTTTCAACAAAAAAAGTTGCTTACAAATGTGAGAAAAAAGAACAGTTGTATTTTTTATATAGAGAATCCATTTCTATCTTGAATACCAAAATATTATATATTCTATGTGTTCAGTTTGGTTTTCATAGATAAATTCATTTTAATTTTTTGTATGAGTATTATCCCTTTATGAATGTCATGCATCACATGCCTATAGTGCCTGTGAAATGAAAAGAGGCATCACACAACTTCCTACTGGAGTTACAGACAGGAGTGAGCCATCATAAGGTGCGAAAACTGAACCTAAGGTACCACCATGAGGGCAGCAAAGCTCTGAATCATTAATTCATCTCCACAGATATTCCTTAGGGTTTTTTTTTTTCTGCTCACTTTACTTAAAAAATGTTAACTATATTTTAAAAATATATTTTAGTTTATTATTTTATTTATATTTATAGGCACACCATGGGTTTTCTTATAGACCAAAGAGGTCAGAAGACAGTATCAGATCTTCTGGAACTGGAGTTACATTTCTTATATGTCTGCATCACCATGAGTGTTTCTATAGACCACAGAGGTCTGAAGAGAGGCATCAGATCCTCTGTGACTACAGTCATTTTGGTTATGAGACCCCGTGGTTGCTTGGAACCACACCTATGTGTTCTGCATGAGCAGTATGCATTATTAGTCTCAAGCTAATTATCTAGCCCTCAGTGTTGACTAAGGCTTCTGTCCTGCCCAGTTCTGGAGCCTTTTATCAGAGAGGCATTCTCATCTTGCTTCCTCTGTGTCTGGGTGATGACTGCAGAGTGACTCCTCTTCCCAGAATTCTCCTGTTCTTATTATCCTGCTTCTACTTCCTGCCTGGCTACTGACCAATCAATGTTTTATTAAAACAATACAAGTCCGTCATCCCACAGCACCCTAGATGTATTTTTAAGTGAACTTATCATAGTGATGACAAAGACCAACTATTTTAGCTTACCTAAACTTTTCCTGATGTCCAATTATGCAGACTTCATATATTTTTAACTTCTCAAATATTTTATGACACTAACAGCATAACGATACTTTCATATTTTACATTCATATTTATACATTTCTGAAGCAAATATTCAGTCTTAGAAATGTTTTTAATGGGAATTTTGAAATGACAATGGCATAAGTCTATATTCAGAAATATTTTTATTATAGAATAAATTTATAATTAATAATATCAAATGCATATAAGATTAATCTGTAATCTTGAGAGTATAGAGTAGATAAAGGGGAGTATCCTAGTAGGGGACTATAACAATGACCATTTCCATAAAATGAAAAAGAAGAAGCTTGGTATGGTGTGCTCACTTTTAATCTCAGCATTCTTGGGGGAATGGCGAATGAATCTCTGGGTGTTTAAATCCAATTTGGTCTCATACAGAGTTCCAGACAAGCCAGGGTTACATAATGACTCCCTGTTAGTAAGATAAGACAAAGAAAAAAAGAGAAAGAATTGAGCAATTTAAGGGTTGTTATGATAAAGATATTTAGAGTATGTTAACTATCTCAGTATTCAGAACTATTTTATTATGTAGCTATAATTATGTGTCTAATTAGTATTGAATGGAAGGAGGGCCTGTTTCTACGAACAAATGGGAAAAGGCAAATCTAATATTATGCACAAGAGTCTTCATTCTAAAGCAGTCCCACTTCAGACAGCTTCACTCTGTTGCCTTCTCCTTAAGGAGAGGGGGCTTGCAGGTATATTTCACATTGGCCATACATGGAGTCAAAGAGTTATGATTTTGGAGACTTAAAAGTATGCTCAGCAAAGTTTTTATTTGGTATATTGCCTGAGTACAGGGTTCAGAGGTAAGACCCTGCAGGGATATGTGGGTACGAACATGGAGGAAAAAAACTGAAGTATCTGATGAGATTTTCACAAGAGTCACTGGGTGAGAATGATGTCATAGAATCATTACTGTGTTATATTGTATTCAAAGAAAAAGCTATGTATGTCATATCTATAAGGTTGAAGAATATGAAGTGGTCAATAGTAGGTTTCATAATATTTTAAATAAAACAGATAATATTTTCTCTCATTTCTGACTGCTCTGCCTTTTTAGATTTATGTTAATTTATAAATATAATGAACCAAAAATCTTTCCATGTAAAAATAAACAACTAACAATTATCATAGCTTTATAAAAACTCAACTGGCCATACTTAGGTTTCTGATCTGTTGTGTGTCTCTGCATGTGAGCATGTTTATTAATGAACATAGCTGAGGAGAGAACACACATGGCTCTGCTGCACAATTGATTTCTTTTGCAAAGTGGGTCCTGGAAGAGCTGTGTATAAAACATTGTATAGATCCCAAAAGAAAACCTTCTTGTCATCTACTGACAGTTTAAAATCACTGGATCAAGCTGTCCTTTTACCATTTGCCAGTGTATTCCTTTTACAATCAAGTTTCCCTGAACAAAGAAAACTACTTGTTGAATAAAATTCTCCAGTTGTTGCTGTTCATAAAAGTCTAAAACAGAAAGAAGATTGGGAAGATGTTACACTACTGCCTTTGTTCTTAAAAGACTAATAACTGACATTTAAACATATGTTTGGGTTTGTGCACATTGGCATTATAAACATGAAGGATAGAAGAGACATCAGAGTTCCCCAGAGCTATACTTCTCTGGATACTCAGAATGGAGCTCAGGTTCTTTGCAAGATCTCTACACCCTTTGAAGCACTGAGGTCAAATTTACAAGCACACAGTAGTGTACACTAAAGGTATCCTAGGCAGATGCTGTGTGCAGTTGCATGCAAGGTTTTCTGAAGGCAGTTGTAGCCTTTTTCCTGAGAACCCCATTATTTTCCTAAACACAATTCCCACAGAAGCATCTGTGCACCTATGTGAGATATTACAACTACAGAGAATTAATATCCTCAAATCTCAGATCTATCACAATCCATCTTACAAACATTTGAGGTCCCTCACAATTTGTGAGGTGTGCATCTTCACTTCTCAAGTTCCCCATAGGGAATCAACCTCCTGTCACTCACAGTAATGCTGGGGGAGGCTGCTTGTTCATTTCCTGGCTGCCCTGACTTGAAATAATCACACAGAAACCATATTATTTACAATATTGTTTGGTCAAAGCTTAAGGGTATTTCTAGATAACTCTTATATCTTAAATTAACCTGTTTCTACTATTTTATATTTTACCACAAAGCTCTACTGGAAAGGTCCAGGCTGGTGTCTTGCATGTTTCTCCACTGATGGCTACATGGGATCTTCCTGACCCCACCTACTCATTTTATATATCTCTTTCAGCCTGGCTTTATTCTGATAATCCATTGTCTGAAGACAGTTTCTTTATTAACCAAGGACAATAAAACGTAGTCATAGCATACATCACCTTCTATATCACCTCCCCTTTTCTGTCTGAATAAGAAGGAAGGTTTTAACTTTAACAAGATATTCAAATTGGTGCCAACATGGTTAGGTAAATCCACTTAAAAAACTAAGAGAGCTTGAAAAGGAATTCTAGTCACAAAAAAATAAAAACCCAAAACAGAATTTAATGCAGGTTCTTGCTCTCTTTGCTGGTAGAAAGCAGAGATGCATCTTCTTTTAAAGGTTTTCTAACTCAGTTTTAGCAGTAAAAACTGCACAGCTTCTTTAAAATGGTAGCTTCCTGGTTTACCATCATGAACAGATTTAACTCTTTGGGGAGGGCTGGCTACAGAACATTTAAATGGGTTTTGGAGCAGAATGCTACAACTTGCATACGTTCACTATAGACCCACTGTGCGCCTGAAGATGTGGCTGTAAACATGGCTCACAGGATTAGTGCTGACCAGACCTCTACCATGTATGAATGGGTGGAACCAGAAAGCAAAGTAACCTTAGTTCTAGCTGTATTGTTTAACATTTTAAGAAGCAGTCCTGGTTAGAACAGGATTACAAATACACAATAAAGACAAATTCAGATGAAAAAGACCTCTAAATGGGTCACAGTGAGATTTTTAAAATATACAAAGGCTAAGGAGAGAGAATAAAAAGAATATAGAGAGTTATAAAAAGAAGTAAGTGTTTTTTACCGCTGAGTAGTACTCTAATATGTATATATTCCACACTTTCTTCATCCATTCTTCCACTGAAGGGCATCTAGGTTGTTTCCAGGTTCTGGCTATTGCAAATAATGCTGCTATAAACATAGTTGAACAAATGCTTTTGTAATATGATTGGGCATCTCTTGGGTAAATTCCCAAGAGTGGGATTGACATCTTGAATTTTGCATGCAAATGGATGCAAATAGAAAACACCATCCTGAGTGAGGTAACCCAGGCCCAAAAGATGAACATGGGATGTACTCACTCATAATTGGTTTCTAGCCATAAATAAAGGACATCAGGCCTATAATTCGTAAAATATCCTAGAGAACTCTCTGAATGTGGCTGATGGTGTAGGAGGACTGAGAAACCAAGGACAACGGCAATGAACATGAACTCTACAGCTTGGACGGGCTCACTGTGAGCCTTGTCAGTTTGGTTGCTCACCTTCCTGGACTAGGGGGAGCTGGGAGGACCTTGGACTTAGCATAGTGAAGGGAACCCTGATGGCTCTTTGTCTTTGGAGGGGGGTGGAGAGGGGGTATGGGTGGAAGGGAGGGGAGGGAAGGGGGAGGAGGAGGGAAGGAGATGGAAATCTTTAATAAAAAAATGAGGAAAAAAAAAGAAGTAAGTGGCTTTTTTAAAAAAAATAAAACAAAGTCTTTAAATAGAATAAACTTGTAGAAAAAGTAATAGGGTAAGAAAAATAAGCCACATAAAGATGGAATATACACAGAGAGTCAGGATTATGTATATTATTATGTTTTATTTAAATTATTTAACTGTGAAGGATGTAAGTACAAAGTCAATTTTCATTGTATGGGCATCTAAGATATATATATATATATATATATATATATATATATATATATATAGTATCTTGACTTTAAAATTTAGATCGAAGAATTTGTTTTTTTGGAAAAGAGGTTCTGCTTTTGTTCTCACAGAAGATGAGAACCTGTAGATTCCTTCCAGAATAATGTGGTTTGATGGAATAAATCCCCCTGAAAGGTAACTATGAACACCCTCAAAAATACTTCACCTAACAAAAAGCAGGAAGCTTACAATCTATTTAGTTTTGTAGAAAACTATGCCCAAATTCCCTAAATGATTGTTTATAAATGTTTACATTTAAAGGGGGGATATGCTATAACTATAAATACTTTGAATTGGTATGGATCTTGGTTTATTGATACAAACTTAAGATCAATTTTGTTATATATATACACACATATATACATACACACACACACACACACACACACACACATATATATATATATATATATATGTTTTTGAATAAGGTATTGTGTTTGTGCTGCTCATTTAAAAATACATTGTAAGCCGGGCGGTGGTGGCACACGTCTTTAATCCCAGTACTCGGAAGGCAGGGGCAGGTGGATCTTTGTGAGTTCGAGGCCAGCCTGGTCTACAAGAGCTAGTTCCAGGACAGGCTCCAAAGCTACAGAGAAACCCTGTCTCAAAAAACCAAAATAAATAAATAAATAAATAAATACAATGTATATTTAAGATATGTAGGTTAATAGATAGTCCTCTATGATTGTCAAACTTGTAGTCATGTTTATTAGGTTTTCTGGATATATAGACATATATTTCAGTTAGGTAATCTCCAAACCATTTAAAGACCTACAGATTATGGCATTTAAAATATTTTTAAAACTTAGGACTTTTCATAATAGTGAGACACATCTGCTCCTGGCAGCAACAATCTACTTCAAGAGGCTCTTCATGGAGTTTGCTAGCCATTTAGGCAAGAAATTGCTCTTCCCTGAACTGTTTGACTGGACTTGCAGGACCCACAGAAAAATTATTGCTGAAGCTGCCTAAAGAAGGTGAGTCAGTCCTTCTGGGTTCCTGCTTCATGAAAGAGACTGCCAGACATTCTACAGGGCACAGAAGTAACTGACAAATTGCCAATATAGGTGGAACTATCTTTGAAATTTTCTGCTTCATGAAAAAATCTTCCAGATGCTGTTGACCAGTAGACTGAAGAAGGGCGCCTACAATGTTACAGAAGAACTTTGGATGACTGTCCAGGCAATAAGATGTTTCTGTCAATTCTAGAGTTTTAAAGGTTGCTCACAATGCACTTTCTGTTTATTTAGGTAATATTAATTCTTTCTGAAGTCTTTGAAGGAGTTGAAGAAATAGATAGTTGTAACTATAGTTTTCCTTAGTTATGATTAAAAATAAAGTAGATAAAATGTTGTAATTGTAATTCTTGCTTGATACTTGTTTTGCTCTATGTAGTTTGCTATGTTAAAGTTAAAAACTTTCCTTTTATTTAAACAAAAAGGGAAATAGTATGGGAAGTTCTGTCTATGTGTTGCTTTTATTGGTTAATGAATGAAACTGCTTTCTGCTAATGATGTAACAGAGTAAAGCTGTTAGGAAACTTAAACAGAGATGTAGAGAGAGAGTAGACAGAGTCAAAGAGAAGCCATGTAGCCTCTGCCAGAGACAGATGCACTGGAACCTTACCTAGAAGCCACAGTCACATGGTGATACACAAATGAAAAGAAATGGGTTAATTTAAGATATAAGAACTAGCCAGAAATATGCTTAAGCTATTGGCCAAACCATGCTTAAATAATATAGTTTCTATATGATTATTTCAAGTCATGGTCCTCAGGAAACAAATGAACAACCTCCAGCAACATAGTAGTGAATGGATTGAAAAGGTTATCTTTTTTCCCAGTCTCAACCATTACTCCAAGAAGCTGTTTTCTTTTGAATCCATGCCTCTGGAATACCTCCAGGGAATACTAGCTATGACACCTACTGATAAAACTTCTTTGTGTCATGCTCTGCTTTTCAGTGACCCAGATAACTCTCTGATTAATCACCTATGACAACTTTTAAATAATCTCCAGCTTCCTCCACCCCAAGCTGTTTCCATGGAGTTTCTTTTCTCTTCATAAACTGCAAAATAATCATGCTTGCTCTTGCTAATTCTTTTTCTAGATTTGTATTTATGGATTCTTTAAATTCTATAAAAGTTAAAATTATACTAGATGAGGTTAACAGAAAGAGACCCCTTTATTTTGAAAAACAACAATGGGAAAATATTTAAGATCATCTCTGTGAAGTACAGGAGAAGCTTGTGCAAAAAGCCCTAGAGCTAGAGAAACTCGGAGAAGCACATCGAACAACACATAAGTGCAAAATTGTCTGTATTTATTAATTTTCTTCTTATTATAATTGGGTTATGTTTATTTATTTATTGTTACCACATAAATTTAAGCCCATACTATCCCCAAAGATTGAAAATTAGATATTTATAATTTAAATATATACTTCATAGTTAATTCTAAGGAATGTACTTGGCTTTAAAAATAACAAGGCTAGTTCTTTAAGAGAGGAACATTTCTAAATTTTAGTAGAGGTGAGTAGAATACTAAGGAGAATATTATGACAAATTACTGTTAATAATCTATGAAGAAAGTAGTTCCCATTTTCTTCTTTGGTTATGGTGGAGAACAGTGTCAGAATTGGTAGAACAGTCCTCTATCATTGACATTTTACTATTTGATATCTGTAAAGTCAGATTGTTTATCAGAGTTGGTTTTCCAAATACCATTTTCCTGGCGTTCCGTTATTCCAGTCATTTCTTCCTTGTTCTATGAAAAGTACATTTATAGTGGTTTACAAAACCATTCTATGATAATAAGTAACTGTAAGTTCTTCCTAGAGGCCTTGTACCACTGAATTTTGGAGAAAGATAACTCAGTTAACAGCACATAATTCTGGTCCTAATAGAAAACTTACAATGTAAATGTTACAAACTTGATAAAGTCTAAGCTTTTAATAGAAATGAGTGAGAACATAGTGCACATAGCTTTGGGGTCAGACAGCCTGCGTTCTTAACTTAGAGGTACAACTCACTAACTTTTCATCATTTATTTAGAAATCACAATTATAAATGCATCTGGCCAGGGCCTTAAAATGGTAAGTTTTGCTTTGACTGTACAGACTGGTATCATATTTGTGTTGTAAACTTCTAATGAGAAATAGTTGCATAAAGAAAACTGTAGTATAGCATTTAAGCATCTGAGAAAACAAAATTAAACCATGCAGTTGAATAATATTACAGTTGAGTCTGAAAATGCCATGTAGGCTGATCCACTCAGCTAGATAATGTCATACCAATAGTGAGAATACATGCACACAGAGCAGGTCATTGTCTTTATGAAAACTGTGGAGAATAAGACTGTAATCACATAGTATATTCAATTACTGATAATATACATATTTTGGACTGGCTGGGAAAAGAGACAAAATTGAAAATGGAGCTTTTCTGGTGGAACCACAGCTTTTATACTTTTCTTGGCATTTTGAGACATCCAATGAGTAAGCAAAAGTTCTTTTAATCTTATGTGTGGCACATTTTTCTGTACAATGAGTAGTTTCACATTAGAATAGAATATTCCCAGATACTCTGGTGATAGAATGAGAAGAAAATCCACACTAAATTTCAGAGCATCTGATGAGTGTAAGGGAAGCAGAAGCTGGCCATGCCTACTCCTTCAGGATGAAAAATAGTAATGCAGGACATGCAGTGACCATGGCTGGACCTCTCAGCCATTCCCCTTGACTGACAACTCACAAGACTGATCATCAGAGCCATCTCTGCCAAGGTGATGATGGATGGTAGGAGGCCCAGACTGAGTTGAGGATGGTGAAAGATGGCCAGGGAAGCTTGTCTGAGACTGCCACACCCGATGTTGTTGCAGAGCACCTTGGTAAAAGGTCCCAGTGATATTTGTGAGGAGACTACTTTCCACTTTGTGAATGGAGAGGATCTCATTCTGTCACATTAGAAAACACACAAACAAACCATGTGACAAAAATAACAAATATGAAGTAAAACAGATCAAAAACCAAAGAAACAAAAATAACCCCCAAACCCCCAAAAATCTAAGAGGCAAACAGTTTGCAGGGTTGTGTGCTCTTGAACGTAAACATTAGAAGTCCCAGTTTACTGGCTTCCTCACATCTTCCACATTGGTTATTCCATTGGATAAGTTTTGTTAAACATGCCCATTGAAAACTTCTCTATAGCTGCTCTGTCTACAAGCTTTTCAAACTCTACCACTGACATGTTTATCCATAAGGAGGCATTAGACTTGATAAAGTTTATTCCTCTCCCACTCTTTAGATAGACATATACATGAGCACACACACACTAATTATTAATAAATTCTGTCCTCCAGCCAGTAGTTTCATATAAATTCTCAGGTATGATATTCCAAGGTCTCATGATAGTTTATTTAAAAGTCAATTTTTATGATACATTTGTTGCAATGGAATCAATTCTATGGATGAGGGAAATTGGATGGTATACTCCTCAGTTGACCACACACCACATATTAAAGAACAGATGCTCTAACATTTTAACTCCCATATCACTTTGCAGTCACTGTAGAGGAGGAAACCAGGATGAGTTTTTGAAACTCTATCAAGTAGCGTAATCTTGGATTATGGACAAACTCATTGTGATTTCTGTGAAGACTGACGTGTGAGTTTCCCACCTTTATTTCCTGGTTTCTTATTCAATATCATGAAAAAAATACATCTCATAAAAACACTGTGACAAGTGGGTTGATGCATGTGGAGTTCCCTGACTGTTCTGAGAGATTACTTAACAGTGTTCAGCATGAGATACAGTGATGAGAGTAGGTGATGCTGAAGCGGGTTTATTATTCATTATAACACATTTATTTCCAGAGAAGGAACAGCTTCCTCCACCATGGGTAATTCTTCTAGCTTTGGTAGAAGGACTCCATTTAAAGATCTCAAGAAACATAACAGAGTGAAACGGTGAGGCTACCTTGGCCCAAAGCAGTATTTGTTTGTCTGTGCTGTCTGCCTGCTGCCACTGCTTCAACCTCTCCCTATTCCTCTACTAAAAACAGAGATGTAGGAGTTTTTCTTTTATTTGTTAGTTTGCTTTTCCATTTTCACCATTTTTCTAAGTAACCCCTTGATTTGTTTTCTCCTATTATGGTTTTGTGAAGAGCCTGAAGTATGATGAATTTGATCACAATCCAAGACTATGCCACTTGACTCGTTGCCTTTTGCTCCTGAGTTAGCTTTCAAACACAGAAATGGCCCCTTCTCCTGAGGTCTCCATGCTGTCTCCTCATGCTTTCTGTTTCTGCTGTTGAATTTGGTATGGGTGGGACATTAAAGGATCTCTGGGTCCACCCTGTAGTTGTAAAGGTGATTGCAAACTTTTGATATCAACCAGTTATACAGATGTTTTAGAGGCATTTTTCTGTTCCCATGGGAGGCAGTCCCAAGAACAGTGTTCTTTAGTTTTATTATTTTTAGAAGAGTCTTTTCTTTTTACTGAAAATATATTCTTCTCTCATACAATGCATCCTGACCACAGATTCCTTTCCCTCCACTCCTCTCAGTTATACCCTACACCCCCTCTACCCAGATCCACTCTGCCTCCATTTCCTCTTTAGAAAGGACAGGTCCTCAAGGGATAACCCTGAAACAGGACAAAATAAGATATAATATAACAAAGCAAAAGCTCTCACATTAAGACTGGATGAGGAAACGCAGTAGGAGGAAAAGAGTCTCAAGGTAGGCAAAGGAGTTAGAGATCCACCAGCTCCCACTGTAAGGAGTCCCACAAATCTCTAAGGTAACAGTCATTACATATTAAGAACACCTGGTACAGACCCTCTCAGTCCCAGAGGTTGGCCCTTCTGTGTCAATGAGCCCATGTGACACATGCTGATTCAGTAGGCCATGTCTTCCTGTTGTTCTCCATACTCTGTAACTCCTACAATCATTCCTCCCCCTATTCCACAGTGTATTATAATCTCCTAGATGATGGAAATGATGGAGACTTCCAATTTCAACTCTTCTCATGTCTGGGTGTGAGTGTCTGTACCTGCTCCCATCTGCTGCCACAGGAAGCAATTCTGATGACTCCTGAACTTATTTAAAATAAATGAATAACTTCAGAGAGATTCATCCTGTTTTCAGATACAATCCTCATATTTAGTCAATAGCAAATATTCCTTCATAGTAATAATGCTTCCAAACATTAAAATTAAATAGTGGTGAGTATAATTTCTTTATTCTGTATTTTGTCAAAGGCATTATTAATGACTACATAGCTGATGAGTAAGGGGCTTTGTTCAGTAAAGTTTCATGGCTATTTCTGTTATATTTTGTACTTATTGTGATTAATGAAAAGGGTATTAATTTTTATTATCAACATAAAATAATTTCAGCATAATTAAGGTGTTTAATTATAATTAAAATGGAAATCACTATGGATAGACAGATGGTTTTTGATATGTTGAAGAAGGTGAGGGACTGTGTCCCTGAATGGGGAGTATAAGAACTTTTAAAATTAGAAAAAAACTTAGAGAAAAAGTTAATACCTATCAAAACTTTTCTACTCCACACTTAGGCCTTTAGAAAAATGATTATCATCATGAAAACAAATGAGAATGAATACAAGAATACATCATATGTTGATGGGGCATGTGAACTGGACAAACAATTAGGGAAAAATAGAATTATTATGTGACCCAGATGTACCAATATTGGGTGCTCAATGACTCTACATCTTAGGGGAATCAAAACAACATTCCCCACACCTTTATATTTTTGTTACCGTACTTTCCACCACAATGAGTTTGCAGAACTCAGCCTTGGTTACAAATAAAGAAAGCACAACATGTAAACATGATTGAATATTTGTTCTTCTAAAAATAACAATAAAATTCTGCTAGTACAGAAACCAAAATGGGTGAGACTGTAGACCATCATGTTAAATGAAATAAAACAAACTCATTATGATAAATACCTTGATCTTTTCTTTTCTTTTTTTTTTCTTTCGAGACAGGGTTTCTCTGCAGCTTTTTTAGAGCCTGTCCTGGAGCTAGCTCTTGTAGACCAGGCTGGTCTCGAACTCACAGAGATCCGCCTGCCTCTGCCTCCCAAGTGCTGGGATTAAAGGCGTGCGCCACCACCGCCCGGCTTTGATCTTTTCTTATACATAGGATATTTATCTTCTTAATAAACAATAGTAGTAGGGGACTAAGTTAGATGGAAAGGGGAACCAGTGTAAGCACCACAAAAGAAGTAATAAGCTTTAGTATAATCATAATAAACAATATGAATAATAGAAGATGCCAGTATTAAGCACATGATTTTGTACAATGAATGTAAGCTAGAGGCTAATAATAGTGAAATATCTTGTAAGTGTTGTTATGGGTTGAAGACATGGCTCAGATAGATACTATTACAATGGACTCAACTTTACTATCTTATTGGTTCTCCAAAGTACACAGCACCTGAGTTAGGAACCTTCATAACAACCTGTGACTCCAGCTCCAAGAGGTTGGACATTGTCTTCTATTTTCTGTGCACAGTGTATTCATATAGCCAATCAGCACACAGACACACATTCACACACATCAATAAAAATATATCATTGAAAAAAGACTTGTTCAATGAAACTACAACATTTTATTAGCCATTCCCTTACGGAAGTCTGTGTATTTCACAATATTTCAGAATAGAAATTGAAAATGGGTGTTAAATCCCCTCGGAAAACAATTACAGGGCTGCAAGTGCCTTATGAGACCTGAGACCCAAACTCCTGTCCTCTACATGAGCAGTTAGTGCTCTTAATTGATAAGCTATCTCTACAGTGCCTTAGCTCTAATCTAAGATTAGATTAGAGAGAGAGAGAATGTTTATGTTTCCCCCTCAAATATTGCATTTTGATTTTTAATTATTTTTATTTTATTTTTTACCTTCTTCTTTGAGTAAAGTATTTTATATGACTAGTGAAACAATATTCACTCTTATAGCTACAGGTACCAACATCTTCAACAACTAGTTGAGATCAGCAACATAAATCTGTCAACTGCAACCACCATGCTGTCAAGCTAAAGTTGCACAAAGCTTTTACTGTGTCTTACCCCCACGGCTACTGTATGAGGTGGAACTGACTGCTTTGATTCTACTAATCAGGAAAACAGAACGTGGAGAGTCTGTACTACAACAGGTCTCCCTTTGGTTGTGGCTGGAAGACCGTGTGGAAACTTGGGCTGGAAGACCTTGTGGAAACTTGTGGCTTGAAGACTGTGTGGAAACTTGCAGCTGGGCAGCAGCTGCTACTCTTTCAGCATGCTGACATCCTGACATCTACTCTTCAGGAAATAAAACTCTTGTATGATTTGCATTCTTGATTTACTCAGTGAAACTCATAGAAGCAAAGTATGCTAAAGTCCATTGCAGTATGATCTCCATGCCTCTTCTCCAAGCCCTACCATGTTAGACACTATAGACTTTATACCCATTAATCCTTCATGGCGTGGTGCATAGACACCTCTGACACAGTGACTATAACCTTCCCTATTATCTACAAATAGATAATGATCCAGATTCCAATTATGCTGATGTGATAAACAACTGAAGAACTTTTTTACTGAGCATTGGCCTTGACTTCAGACATTTCAGACTCTTCTGCCATTTCTCTCTTTTGACCTGCTTTTGTCACCTGACTATAAATTCCCCTTTTTAAAAAACAGATAAAAGTCATTCTGTGTTCAGTCTAGTGAGTAAAGTGATGATTATGAAGAACCAGATGTTCTAGGAATAAAATATCTCTGTCACTGTTGAGACCTCAAATAAATATCAAAGACAAATCAGTTGATGTTCTTTCAAAGTAACTTGTTTATACCTTTAAATATCTTGAAATAAGTGTATGATTTAATGCTTTAATGTTTTCTGTCTGATCTCTGATTTCTCTATACTACTATGCCTGCACTTTTGTATTTCATTTTCTTCAGTTGTTACAGATTGTTTATGAAACATTACACCAACTATTATTACAGACTGCTTTAATGAGAGAGAGAGAGAGAGAGAGAGAGAGAAGAAGGAAATGGAGAGAGAGAGGGGGTGCTAAAGTAAGCAATAACATTTGAAAAGTGAAATAAAAAGATAAATGTGTGTTGATTCTCTGTGGGCTGCCCTGACTGTTTAGATTGCCTTGTATTAAGACTCTGGCTCAAAATAAATAAAATAAAATAAAAATAAAACCAGAAGTGCAGTTCATTGTCAGAGCACTTGTTTATCATTCCTAAGGTCAGTGACTGCATTCTGGGAAATTTCAGCCCATGGTGGGTTTGACTCTTTTGCTTTTTAGAGTGAGGTCACACACTTTGGTTGAAGTATATATAGAGGAAAAGTGTTTTCTTTATGTTTATTGAGGAAAAGAAAAGAAGAAGAAGAGTGAGGGGGAAGAAAAACAGGAAAGATTAAGGAAAAGAAGGAGAAAGACAAAAAGGAGAAAAAGGGGGAAGATGAGGAGTAGGAGGGGAAAATTTGAAGGGAAATGAAGAGGCAAAGGAAGAGGAATAGAAATGAGAAAAAGAAGAGGGAGAAGGAAACATAGACAATGACAGGTTCACAGCTCTTTCTGGGAGGAAACCCAGGTAAACTATAGACCTCCCAGGAAGTCCCACCTTCTGAAGTGTCTATCATTTTCCAAAAGCATCACCCTTTGGCCAAGCTTTAAACACATAGACTTCTGTACTCCATTCTAGATGTGAGTTATCTCCTGTACAAAATTGTGAAATTAAAACACTTAACTGAAGCTTGATCTTGGAAAATGATGCCCATTATATTGGCCAAACCTTTTTCTAAGTACACAAATGTAAATATCCAGTGAATAGCCAGCAGCATGCTTTCATGCTGTCTGTCCCACGAGCGCACATTAAACCTGATTATCACAAGAAGAGTATAGCATGTGCTGTGATTATACCTGCTGCAAAACTAGATTGCTTCCAATACTCACATTTATGTCAGGGTCTTATTAGTGACTTTAAAAACTATTTTTATATATTCTTTGATAATTTCATATATTGTGTTTTGACAGTATTTACTGCCTATCCCCATCAGATTCAGCCCCCATCTCACACCCACTCAACTCTGTCTTTGTTTTCTTAGTATTGTTTAGGTTTTGTTTTGTTTCCTTTCCTGTTACAGAAATAGTATAAGATCCAGAATGAGTGGATGACTGAAAAGAAAACATTTTCATGACAGAGTAACATAGTTACATCGGTTGTAACATCACACACAACACCTGCATAAACTTCATCCAGCAAAATCCCAGAGTGGTTATGAGAGTGGGCATGAAAGTCCATCATAGCTGAGGGACTATTGGGAATTTGTATTTCATCTGGATGGGAGATGGACTTTTCTTTAGAGGTGTGGGCCCTGGTAGGTCAGTCATGTTTAAGTGGAAGGCTACACTCTTATGAGTACACAGGTAGCACTTAGAATTTTTTTTTTTATTTTGCAAGGCAGGGTTTTTCTGTAGCTTTGCAGCCTCTCCTGGAACTTGTTCTGCAAACAAGGTTGGCATTGAACACACAGAGATCTGCCTGTCTCTGCCTACCAACTGTTCAGATTAAATATGCACATCACCACTGCCAACCAACTTAGTGATGTTTTATTGCTAATATTTTATGCTATGGTAGTTATTTATGTAAGTCACACGTTATATTGGTGTTAAACTAAAAAAAAAATCCTACTCATTAACAACCATTTCTCTTTGAAATTAACTGTACTCTTCAGTATGGCATTCTTAATTAACAACTAACTGTAAGGAAAAAATCTAACAATATCTCATTGTCAGATTATGACCACTTTAGGTATTTTCCAATGAAAACAGCATAGTTCCTATAAAAATGCAGAATTCATATATTTAGGCACTCAAAATTTTCTCATTGTGTTGAGAAGGATTGAGAAAATCATTAGTGTAGAATTCCGATGGAAAATACGAACACTAAAAAGAAATAATTCAGATATTTGTGACATTCTTCCCAGAAACAGGTATTTATTTTTATGTGTAATTAAAAATGAAAAAATATATCTATAACAATTCTTCATGCAAAATAAGGCATAAACCCTCTTACCTCAGGTTAATTAAATCTCTGATTTGGTAAATGAGTCTCTAATGAGTAATGAGGCTGAAATGCCCATATTAATGTGTTAAATTGTTCTGACTACATGTTTGAGAACTGTCCTGGCCTTGGAAAGCTGTTAGTAGTTTCTACTATAAATAATAAATTATTTTTCACTTGGTTATTTATAAAAGAAGTAAAACTCATGAGAATTTTGAAGAGTTTTAAAGAAACACTTTAAAAAAACGAGGTCACTGCTTACTAGGTTTCCCTGGGCACATAATGAATTGAGAACCTCTGTGTTCTGGCATGCAAAAGCTTATTATAATTATTTCAACATGGAGAAAATAAACAGGCACTAATTAATAATTAACCCAATAATTATAAAATGACACCTATTAAAATACATAAGCATCAGAGAGTCAGTACCCTGTTTTTGCTAATTTTCTGTTTTTGTTTTTGAGACAGGCTCTCACGTTTTCCAGAGTAGCTTCAAATTGTTACCCAAATCATCTTCAGTTCCTGATCTTTCTGCCTCCTGCCTCCACCTCCTAAATGCTGGAACTGGGCAAGGCACCATGGCCAGCTCAGTGGTGCTTATGGCAACCTTACTTAAATTCACTAATTATGGGAATTGGACCTGTCCATCTGCTGAGGCCTCAGAATAGCACAGCACAGTCCTCTCCTATTTGTTTGTGGCTTGTTGATATCCCAGTCTCTTAACCCCACTGGTCTCCAAGGAATCATTTGTTCAAAGCAATATTCTTCTGTATAATACTTGCTTCTTTGCTCTGCACCTCCCCCTCTTCTTGCTTCCCACCTACTCTTAAAGCAATGTTCTTCTGTCTAACAGTCTTCTTCTTTGCTCTTGATCTTCCCCTCTTCTTGCTTCTAATCTACTCTTAAAGCAAAGGGAACAAAAGAGGAGAAAACATTTTCAGAGGAAAAGATAGAGGAGGGAGTCAGAGACAGACCCAGAAAGAGGGAGATATAGAGATAAAGGGGGAAGAGACAGACAGAGAAACATAAACAGAGGGACAGATAGTGAGAGACAGGCCATGGAGAAAACTGAATTAAATTTTTTTAACCAGGACATTTGCTTATTTTTATTTTTTCTTTCTGTTCTTTTTTCTTTTCCTTTGTTTACATGATGATGATGGTGATGATGGTGATAATGATGGTGATGATGATGGTGATGATGGTGATGATGATGGTTATGATGAAGATGATGATGATGATAATGATGATGATGGTGATGTTGACGATGGTGATGATGATGATAGGCTTCTCCAAGGAACACAGAATGGCACAATGTGGGATTCGTCATATCTAGATTCCTAAAAGTAAAGATGTGAGCAGCTGAGGCTGTGAGCCAAAGCAGTTTCCTCTGAAGAACAACTTCGTTAGGTTATACTAGGTGATCTGGTAAGCATTTCTCTCAGAGTTTGAACATAGCTGTTGGGGTTACAGCTATTCTATTCTGCTGAATTAAATTTCAACAAATTTGAGAACTGGAAATACAGTTCTCAGGTCCAAATCCCCTTCACCAAGGTGTGGTGGGGCCAGCCCCTTGTTCCAGTTCTTGGGAGATGAAGAGCACATCTAGCATCAGGACGTCAAGGCCACCATTATAAGAGCTCAAGAGCAGCCTGTGCTATATGAGCCTCTGCCCCAACAACAAAGTAAAACAAAGTGAATACACCCCCATGCACAATCCCAGCAGCAATAGCAATATCATTTTATAAGCTATTTATGAAACATGACAGTAAGCATGCACTATGACAGCAAGCAGACACAGGTTAGGATCTTCCCGGTAAGCTACCACCTCGTGGTACTACACACATTAATAGAAATGGGTTAAGCACGATGTAAGAGTTAGCCAATAAGAGGCTATAGCTAATGGACCAAGCAGTGTTTAAAAGAATACAGTTTCAGTGTAATTATTTCAGGCAAAGCTAGTCAGGTGGTGGGAAGCAGCCCGCTGCTCCTATCACAACACATAACTATCTTCCTTTAGCATGTTGTAGCTTTTGATATCCCTTTCCCACACAGAATGTTTTAAAAATGGCCTTAATCCTTAGGCTTTCACCCACTGCTTTGATAGCTAAGATCATATGGTGTTCTCTACACTCTGCTTCCATTTTTATAGTGTTCGTAGCATTTTCAGCAGGACTACACACTATGCATTCTTTGTGGTAACACTTTGTTTTGTTTATTTTAGTTTAATGGAGAAATTCCTCTTCTACTAAAATTTATCAGACCACAAGAGTTACAATTCCACACTGCTTTTGGCTATTTTGCGATTCCTACAACATCTACAGTAACTTCAATGACAAGTATCTTTAGCCGCTATATAGTAAGAGGAGGCCGCTAGTTTGTTCCTGGCTGTTCAGTCCTGAAGTAATCAAACCATATTGTTTGCAATACTGTTTGGCCAATAGCTTAAATGCATTTCTGGATAACTCATATCTTAAATTAACCCATCTACTGTGTATCCCCATGAGGCTGTGGCTTACCAAGTAAAGTTCTGGCATATGTCTCTGGCAGAGCTACATGGCTTCTCCTTCGATTCCTCCTTTTTTCTTCCAGCATTCAGATTAGTTTCATCCATGTACCTCTGTTCTGCCCTGTTATTGGTTCAAAGTAGTTCTTTATTAACCAATGGTATTCACAGCATACAGAGAGGAATCCCACATCACCCCTATGACCATTGTTGGGGACTGAAGTCATCTTCCTCTAAGGTCTTCTAAGGTTTATACTTTGACCTCCTATCATGAATCACACTGACTGTAGATTTTCAGCAAAATCACTGAGGCAACTATATACTTACAAAATGTATTTATTAAATACTAAAGCATGAACATGAAAACAATTCCTTAATCCATGGGCTATAGAGTTAACCAGTGAGAAGGAGTGAAGACATCAATCATGTTCTGTATCTCAAGGCACTGGGACTTGTTTTTATGACATGTTCTGGCTTTGGGGGACCCTAGTCTTTATGGATGCACAGCTTTCTAGGCCTGGATGTAGGGGGGAGGGCCTTGGACTTTCCACAGGGCAGGGTTTCCTGCCCTCTCTCAAGCAGGGAAGGTGAAGGAGGAGGGGAAGTAGGGGAGTGGGGGTGATTGGGAGGAGGGGAGGAAGTGTAAATTTTTGAATGAAAATAAAAAGGTTCCAATAAGGTAAGGTATGTTGTGAATGAACTGTCATTTGTTTAATACACTTCTCAGCAGTGTGTTTCAAAGGTGGATTTAACATATTCAGCAGTCTATGTTATAAATATATACACTGTTATGAGGTTTTATTGATAAGCAGAGAAGACTCAAAAGTGTTGTATTGAGTATTGGCTTTGACATAAGGTCATCAGGTCCACTCTGCCATGAGAGAGCCAGCCTATCTGTTGTGGCTTCATCACTAAGCACTGACTTCACATCACTGTCTACATCAGTTCTTAGAGTCCTTTTTAGAAAGTCTCTTCTGACACAAGGCTGTTTTCTATATGACTAGTCTGTCTCACAGACACCTTCATCCATTATCTTTCCTTGATCTTTCGGAATACTTATTACAGTTTCTACATCAGAATTCATTGTTTCACCCTGAACTTGAGAGTTATGGAATGACTGCTTTTCTTATGCCTCATGGCACATACTTCTCTGTAATTCTTCCTTTTCCAATCTTTCTACTTTTTTCAATTTTCATAGATACACAATTGGACCTCAGTCCCGAGAGTCTTTCTTACTAGGGGATGTCATGGTACTTTTATCTATCCACATGACAGATTGTTTTTCCAGTTTAAAAATGAGAAATTTTGCTTTCAGACATTTCTTTCTTTCAATGATTTGCATATTTTTTTTAACTCACAACTTCATAAAAAAATTATTCAGAACCCTTTACAGAGCTTAGTTTATAACACATCTTCCTTATTGACCTTAGATTTGTTTGTTAGTTACTTTGCTTAAAGTTAAATGCAACGCAGTATAGCTATGCTTATCCAAAATTAGACCTTGGGAATCAATATGAAAACAGCTTTACCATGGCCCACCTTCATCTTAGATGTACTCTATTGTCTGCTTCCTCCTAACTAGGTCCCACATAGACAACAAACATTTCAGTGTCTTATTTTTTCTGACTCTGCTATAAGCTACTACATAAAAATATTGTTTGGATTAAACAGTTGAGACAAAGCAAAGCTTAGAGTGCTGGGAAAATCCATCTACAGTGTTAATTTAACAATATGGTCACTTTTTGGAAAAAAAATTAGAGAAAGATGCATCATAACATTAATTATGGTAACATACATTGTCTGTCACTGGAAAATTAAGACCAAATTTATTTAAAAGTATTTGGTTAGAGTGGTATGAAATTTAATATGGTAGAATCATAAATAATATGTATTATTTCTTCCTTTTTTTTTCCTTTGGAGAGTGAACACACATGCATAAAATCACTGTTGTCTAATTAGAAAAAATGGAGAAAATGGCAGCTCAATCACAGGGTAGAAAATGATACAACAAACAAGACTTGAACGCTAAATGAAGAAAATAAAAGTGCACAATTCTTTCATCTTTGAAGTTGTATGGGCTCCTTTATAGAGACCATTACACAGAGTAAATCATTAATTAAAGTTGGTCAGTGCAGAGGAGGTCTGAGGTCACAAAGGGTAGAATTTCAGATCTTATGAAGTATAACATGATGTCAAGAGTCAAGATAAATTCAGATATCATGACTGATCATTTATTGTGTTCATTGGACAAAATTGTTTAATCTTTCAGAGTTTCAGTCTCATCATTTGCATATAAGAACACATTTTTACTTAGAGGAAGAGTTAGACATTGTAGCTGATTCCATGATAAAGAATAGAATACCACTAACAATAGTCAGACATTTGGAAAACATTATTTTCTCATACTTGCCTCACAATTGTTGCTAAAGAACATATGAAAATGTCTTTAAAGTGTCACAATTTATACTTTTAGATGCAGCCAACTGTAGCAGACAGTGGAGACATTATGATTCAAGCATTGAACTTATGGCCTTCATCATTTCAGAACATGCTTATGTTCCTCTCAGAATTCCCAGTAGGCATACAAGATTACCTTACTAGGAATATGTTTTCCTGTGATTTATGCCTTTAAGAGCAGCATTGCATGTTTCTAATCTACTGGCTTTCATGTTGTGACCTTTTACAGTACTCTGTCAAATGCTCTCTGCTCTAAGGACATTAAGATCTCTGGTTCCAGATGTTCAACGTGTTTAACATGCTCATGTTACTCCCCAGACATCCAGAATTATCACACATATTTCATGCATATATGTATGTTATATATACAGTATACATATATATACATATATGTATATATGCAGTATGTTTGATGTATATATGTATGTGTATATAAATATATATGAATTACAAGCCAACATTACTTTTGGCATCACAACTTAGTATTTTCATAGAGAGCTGATATTCCAGTCTCTTTTCAACTTTTGCATATGTTGGAGTTATTGACATCATTTACAGTAAAAATTCCATTTGTTGCAGACAGCACATTGGTTCACCTTCTCACAAATGACTCTGCTTTTTCAAGTAGTGTCACAACATCTTTATTTAAAAACAAGGTGCAATAAAAATAAGTCAAACTATACTCTCATGGGTTTCGATGATAGTTTATACAATGTTGTTAATTGTGAGATAGATTATTACCTAGTTCTCTTACTTAGACTATTTGTCCTCCATTTCACAAGCATTACATAGAATAAAGAGATGTAGAGGTTAATAATTATTCTTTCTTTATCTTCACATAATGTATAAAATTAGAGAAAATGGCAAGAAGGAAAGAAGTTCTTCTGCATAGATTGCAGAAATATAAAAAAAAAAACTTGTAAACTGTGTAACTTTTTCCACAACCACTACTGCCCTTACCCTCAAGAATGCCATGAACTCATAATCTAGATAAAGATTTATATCAAAACTAATGCCAAGCCATGTCTAGCAAGATCAACCACAGACTCACACCAGGGACATCTGTCTGATGAAATTCTATTCTCAGTGTCTGATATAATGATTCTAAGAATAAACTTCATCACATGAAAAAACAATACATGCTGTTGAACAATTTTTTCTGCATAAAGGATGAGTCTCATGCCTAATAAAGATGGTAGCTCCTTAGAGTCTTGGGTCTGTTGTCATTCGCCGACTCCTTACCCACCTGATCCTGAGACCCCTGTCCCTTTGGTCCCAGTACCCCCAGTGGTTCCAGTGCCCAGCGAAGCTGTCCATCACAGTTTTGAGCTGTTCTTGAGAAAGTTGGTGCCCTACAGTGAATCTGCACATGTGTCACCACAACTGAAATAGAGGAATGTTAGGAAGTTTGTATGTAAATTGAAAACTTGTTTTATATCCCCAGGATTTCCATGGCTCCTTTTTATTTACCTGATGTTAATAGCTGTAGAAATTGGAGATTTCATGGTCAATACACTGTTATAGAGGTTTGTTTTCTTCTGTGTTCAGAACTTCAAAACATGAAAAATAACCTCACTGAATCCTCTTGTTTGTTATTGTGTGCATGTCCATTTATTTGTTCACATTACCCCTCCTTCCCACACAACTGTAGTGCTAACCCTACAGTCTTAGGATGGAAGAATTTTTCTGTATTTGAGCAGTATGCACTACTCTTATTTCATTAAACACAGTTGTGCTCAGCTTGCAAATGGTGTGCATATTAGTCATATCAAACACTACCCTCTCCCCATAGATTTAACACTTGAGTGTTTTCATGCTGAATGTTACAATATGGAAAACACATCAGGAGACAATATTTAGGAGGAGTTAGATAAACACATAAAATAATTACTGCCCACTTCAGACTTTTTAAAACAATATGACATTTATTTTAGTCTTTAAAAAACCATCAAAACCACATTTGAATAAAAGTTATATGCAGTTTAGGTTTAATTTCTGTTTATGAAGATTGGTCTGCAATGTTTTGGATCAAGATATCCATGCCAGCCAGAAGATTTTCATCTCACTTTATGATTTTTTTTGGTACAAAACATAAAATTAATTTATTTTATCTGTGTTTGGGTGTTTTTGGTTACACATATGTTTTGTGTACCATGTATGTGCCTAGTGCCAAGAAAGTTAGAAGAGGGGTATTGGATTTCCTGCAATCAGAAGTAAACAGATGGTTGTGAACCAACATGCAGGAGTTAAAATCAAAGTTGGGGTCCTCTGGAAGATAGCCTGTTCTCATAACTGTTCAGGCCTCTCTCCAAAGTAAATAAAATTATTTTATAAACCCACTCCCATAAGTAATTTGGCTTCAATGCCAAATAGAGGTAACATCAATTTAAAGAGAATAGTTAGAGGTGTAGACATAAAACCAATCACAGTAATCTGCCCCTTTGTGATGGCATTGCCTGTGGCCAAGCAGTTTCAAGGCTGATGCAGGAACATCAGAAAATTCCAAGAAAGCCTGGGCTGGGATTAAAGGTATTCGTCCTTTTAGCTACTGGGATTAAACGTGTGTCTCACTGCTGCCTGGTGTGTATGGACCGGCCAGTTTGGGCTGTTTTCCTTTTCTGATCTTCAGGCTTAAATTTATTTATTAAAATACAAATGAAATACTAATTTGGGATTCCCTTCTATATGCTATGAATACTACTGATTAATAAAAAAAAAGCTTGTGTTGGCCTGTTGATAGGGCAGAACTTAGGTAGGCAGGGAAAACTAAACTGAATGCTGGGAAAAGGGAGGCAGAATCAGAGGAGAAGCCAGTAGCCCTGCCAGAGACAGATGCCAGAACTTTACCCGGTAGCCACAGCCACATGACAAATACACAGATTACTAGAAATTGGTTAAATTAATATGTAAGAGTTAGCCAATAAGAAGCTAGAGCTAATGGGCCAAGCAGTGTTTTAATTAATACAGTTTCTGTGTAATTAATTTGGGGCTGAGCAGTCAGGGACAAACTAGTAGCCTCCTTACAACAAATTGTGTGTGCCAACTTGTCAAATAAATCTACATAATACCTGAGAGGGCTTGGAAAGTAATTCTAGACACTAAAAAAACAAAGTTTAGCAACATTTATTTTCCTGAATGGGCTTTGTGATATAGGAAGATCTTCTATCTATCTGTTGTTTCATTGGTTAATTAATAAAGAAAACTGCTTGGCCTGATAGGACAGAAAATTAGGTAGGAGGAGTAAACAGAACAGGATGCTGGAAGAAGGCAATGAGGCAGTTGCCATGATTCTTCCACCCGAGACAGACGCAGGTTAGGATCTATCCCAGTAAGCCACCACCTTGTGGTGCTACAGAGATTACTAAATATGGGTTAAAGCAAGCTATGAGAATTAGCCAATAAGAGGCTGAAACTAATGGGCCAGGTAGTGTTTTAAATGAATACAGTTTCTGTGTAATTATTCTGGGGCTAAGCTAGCTGTGCAGGAGCCGGGGCGGGACAAAAAGCAGGCCTGCCCGCAGCTCCTTCTATAGCTTTGCTTTGCTGGCAGCATGCTGTAGCTCCTTTTAGAGAGGTTTTCCTGGTTTGGCAGTAGCAGAAAGCAGCTCTGGTTTTGAAATGCTGGCTTTCTGGGGCCATGCTGCCAGTGGGAACTCTGACTCTGGAGGCCCAGCTATGTAGCAGTTAAATGGGGGTTTTCTGAGCAGAGTTGCTGCAACTTGCTTAATGGCATGACTTAGACTCACTGTGTGCCTTAAAATGGGCAATATGCCATGGCTATCAGAGACAGTGAACATGGCTTTGCCATGTTGGACTGGGTGGAGCAAGCAGGCAGTCTGTATTTGCTCTACCAATGCTGCAGCTTAAGTTTTTGAGAAGCACTTAGCATTATAAGAAGCAGTCCTTCTCAGAAATAATTATAAATACACAGTAAAACAACAAATTCAAATGGAAAAATACCTCTAAAGTGGGTCACCAGTGTTGGAAAATGTACATAGACTTTGGAGAAAAGAAGAAAAAGTAAGTCACACACCACATTAAAATGTGAGGCAGTGTTCACTAAAGGAGTATAGGCCTGCTTACGTTATCTGCTCCAAGTCCTTTTACTATGAAGTCTGCTCCCTGCATCCTCACAGACTTGAACCGACAGACTGCAGCTGCTGCATTCTGGAATGCAGCTTTCTGGGAGTTTCTTCCCTCAGCAGGACACAGAAACTGCCATAATAGCAAATGGGGACCTCCCACTAAAGAACAGCATTTGACAGCTGCAGAGGCTGTGTCCAAATGTTTGCACAGCTCCCAGTCTCCAAAACAAACACAAACACACTGTGTTCAATAAATTTAATTAGCAGGTTGTTATTTAATTTGGTCTCTTAACAATCTGTCACTGTTTTTTTAAATAGCATTCTAAAAGAATAAAAATTGTGTCACTTAGCTATTCTCCATTCCAGTGATTCTAGAGAAACTATTTTTATCAATAATATTATGTAATTTCCCAACAGTTTATCATTCAATATTGACTATTCATTCAATAATAATAATAATGCATGTATATTGAATTTGAATGGATGTAATACATATATAATTATGTAAATATATGTGGTATATTTATACACAAATATAAATGCAATATACTATATAATATATAAAATGTGTATAAAGTATACATATAGCCTTGGGAAATATAACTCTCCATTAACACATTTTTATTTTGACTGTAAAGGTTTCAGAGTTAATACATAAAATTCCAGTTTTTCTTTGGAACCATCGAATAGCTTATTAGTTCTAGGACACAGGCCAAAGAGTGATTACAGTCAGTTTCTGTGGCCCAGGTAGAACCCTCCTCTGCTTCTTTTGAGCTATGTGTCCATGGGTTCCTGCTTCCATTCTCCGGTATCTCAGAAACCTCTTCTGTACAATGAGAGTGGCAACCACATTGACCTCAGAGCATCACTGACATGATTACAGGCCTTTTGCTTGGCCCTGTAAGAGTCCAATAAACATTGCCTATTTCTGTTTCTATTGCCTATTCATTGAGCTCAGAGCAATCACATTAGAAACAAGAATGGTGTGTATAAAAATCCCTTTAGAAGTAAATGCCTGGCATTTCATTTAACAAAAAACAATTAGTTGTTGTAGCAATTAAGGCTGTATCTGTGAGTATCCAAAAGCCCTGATAATCTTGAAGCCATAGAACTGCTTTCCTGTCCTACTGTCATTGAGATTGGGGAGATTGCAGTTTCTAGCCTGTGTTTAGCCACCTGGCTGTGTTGTCAGAGAAGATGACTTGAACTCTAGCGTTTCAAGACAGGTGGTTTCAGTTACAAATCACAGAAGCTTTCAAGGGTGGGGTGGGGCAATGTCTCTGCATCTTTCCTTTTCATTGGGAAACTAATATTTTCCTGACTTTCTATTGAAATAATGCTGACCTCTTGTTCACATTATCTATGTCAGAAGCTTAGTCCTGACTGCGAGATGTTCTAAAATAGCAGAGTGGGATCTCACTCTCCCCAACAAATTCAAGATTATATTAAAAGGAAGAATAGGAATGAGATACAATGTAACATTTTATTGTCTTTTGTAATGGCTATCATGGAAATATCATTTGGTAAGAGGTTCCTGTACTCATTTTACAGCTTAGTATTTATTGTTTTAATATTGAATTGCCTATGGGACTATGGTGCTACAAACTTTTCATTGCTTAGTTCCTCTGAAGCTTAACAAGGAGCTGATGTAAAGAGATTTTATTTTGTACCTGAATTTTTATGTGTTTTGTTTGTTTATTTTCCTTGAAAAAGAAATAGGAGTCGAGCAACTTGAGAAGTTGACAACACTGCTCATCTCTCGCAGGTGTTCTGACTAGTCTGGCTTTCTATATTTCTCTCAAATATGCAAAACTCATGTCTACCTCACAGTCTTTGTCACTATTCTTCCTTTAAACTTGGAAGTCTCTAGAAGTCAAAATCTCTACTGACACTGTACTTTTCTCAAGTATGTTCCTCCATTATGTATAGTGCAAGCTTCTGCTCTTTGAGGAAATTTGTCTGACCCAATAGCTTTTTAACTTTTCTGTGTTTCATTGGCCAAATTTTATTTGTTGGTTTTCCATTTTTATAGTTCTTCCTGTGACCCTGTTGCACATGTTAGTATATAATCAAACATGCCCAACATTAAAGTAATTCCTTTTGATACTTGTCTGGCTAATTTGATAGTTTTCCAAACCTAAAACAGAGCCAACCATGATTATTTAATATATGTTAATCAAATGAAAGAAACATTCCTTTCTTACCTACTTTCCAAAGTGGAAAAGATAGTAAGAAAAAAATTGATTTTTCAAAACAGGTTCTCTCTGTGTAGCTCTGGCCATGCTCAAACTTGATCTGTATGTAGACCAGGCTATCCTCAAACTCAGATATTCATCTGCCTCTGCTTCTCTAGTGCTGGAATTAAAAGCATCCACCACCTGGCAAAACATTTATGTAAGTTTTATTTATTTTTATTTTAAACAATCTTATTGTACATACCAATTTCACTTTCCTCTCCCCATCCTCCCCATTTCCTCCATATTCTTCTCACCCCACCCCAATATACTTCTCAAAGAGGGTGAGGCCTCCCATGGGGAGTCAACAAAGTCTGTCCCATCACTTGAGACAGTACCAAGGCCCTTCTCTCTGTGTCTAGTCTGAGCATGGTATCTCTCCATAGGGAATGGGCTCCAAGACCCAGTTCATGCACTAGGGGTAAATACTGGTTCCATTTCTAGTGGCCCCAGAAACTGCCCAAGATACACAACTGTTACACACTTTCACATGGCCTATTTTGGTCTTATACAAGTTCCCCAGTACAGTGTTACTAAGCTCCTACTAGCTCCTGTCAGTTGTTTCTGTGGGTTTTCCATCATGGTCTTTGCCACTTTCCTTGTTATATTGCTCCTCTTTCTCTATGACTAGATTCTAGGAGTTTGGCCCAGTGCTTAGCTGTGGATCTCTGCTCTGCATCTATCAGTATTTGGTGAAGGTTCTATAAGAAAAATTAAGATAGTCATCAATCTGATTACTATCAGATTTAGGTACTCTCTCCACTATTGCTTAGATTCTTGCCCAGGATCATCCTTGTGGACTTCAGGAAATTTCCCCAGATCTTTGTTTCTTGTTAACCTCATAATGACTCCCTGGTTCAAGGTATTTCTTTCCATGCTCTCACTCTCTTTCCTTCACCCAACTGAGCCTTCCAGTTCTCTCATGTTCTCCTTCCAGCTCCCCTTCCACTTTCCTAACACACTCCCCCACCATGCTGCCACATTACTAAAGAGGTGTTGTCTACTTCCCCTCCACAGGGGAATCCACATATATCTCTTTTAGGGTACTCCTTGTTTTTGTCTTCTCTGGAGGTGTGTACTGTAGGCTTTTTAAGTTTTGTTTTGTCTAATATTCACTTATGAGTGAGTACATACTGTGTTTGTCTTTTTATGTCTGGGTTACCCCACTGAGGATGTTTTGTCATAGTTCCATCTTTTTTGCCTACAATTTCAAGACATCATTCTTTTTCTACTGAGTATCACTTCATTGCATAAATGTACTATGGTTTATTTTAAATCTATTCTGGCTTTTACAAATAATACTGCTATGGACATAGCTGAACAAATATCCTTACGGTATGGGTCTGCATCCTTTAAGTATATTCCCAAGAGTGGTATTGCTGGATCTTGAGGTAGATTGATACCCAATTTTCTATGAAAATATCATACTGGTTTCCAAAGTGGCTGTACAAATTTCCACTCCCACCAGAAATAGAGTTTTCGCTTTACTCTGAATCCTTTCCATCAAAAACTATTCTCAATGTTTTGATGAAACATTGCAGCTCCATGGTGTCTCTATAACTTCGCTTTTCTCATCCCATGCTATAGGCCAAGCCATTTCTTTATTCATTAACCAATAAAACATCACATAGAAGGACCTCCCACACCACATGTTTAATTGGATTATTTGATATTTTGATATCTACTTTCTTGAGTTCTTTGTATAGCTTCGAGTTTAGCACTTTGTCCAACATGGGGTTGGTGATGATATTTTTCTCATTCTGAAGGTTGCTGTTTTTTTAAATATTGACTGTGTCCTTTGCCTTATAGAAGCATCTTAGTTTCAGGAGATCCCATTTATTAACTGTCAGTCTCAGTGTCTGTGCTGCTGTTTTATATTCAGGAGTTGGTTTCCTATACCAATATATTCATGGCTAATTCCCACTTTCTCTTCTATTAGCTTCAGTGTGGCTGGATTTATGTTGAGGTCTTTGAAACATCTGGACTTGAGTTTTCTGCATGGGGACAGATAAGAATCAATTTGCATTCTTATACATGTCAACATCAAGTCATACCAACATCATTAGTTGAAGATTCTTTCTTCCATTGTATAATTTTAGCTTCTTTATCAAAAATCAGGTGTTCATAGGTTGGCAGAGACTGCTTAAGTTTACCTGTAAGATTCCTGCTGTCCTAACCCAAAATAGTTACTCAAAATGTATATTAATTAAGTCACTCCTTGGCCAATCATTTAAGCATATTGTCATATATATAATATATATATATATATATATATATGTATATATATATATATACATATATATATGACAGCCCGGCTTTACTCTTTTAAGCCATTTGACAAAGCAGCTTCTTTATTAACCAATAATAGCAACACATAGATAGAAGGACTTCCCACACCATTGATATGTGCCTGGATTTATATCACCATCTTTGATTCAGTTTCAAAGGTCCACCTGTTTTTATTTATGTGAATACCAAACTGTTTTCATTGCTTTAGTTATAAAATAGAGCTTGAAATCAGAGACTGTGATACTTCCAGAAGTTTCTTTATTATATGTAATTGTTTGGCTTCCCCTGTTTTTTGTTTTGTTTTGTTTTGTTTTTCCATATGAAGTTGCTTGTTTTTCTTTGAAGGTCTGTGAAGAATTGTGATGGGGATTACATTGAATCTGTAGATAACTTTTGGTAAGATTGTCATTTTACTATGTTGATTCTACCTATCCAAGAGTATGAAAGATATTTCCATTTTCTGATATTTTCTTCAATTTCTTTCACTAAAGACTTCAAGGTTTTGCCATACAGGTCATTAACCTGTTTGGTTAGAATTACCCCAAAATATTTTACGTTGTTTGTAGCTATTGTAGAGATGATGATATTTCTCTGATCACGTTGTCAGTTCATTTGTCATCTGTATATAGGAGGGCTACTGATATTTTTGAGTTAATCTTGTATCCTGCCATATTACTGAAGTTGTTTCTCTACTGAAGTAGGAGTTTCCTGGTAGAATTTTTCAGGCTGCTTGTGTAAACTGTCATATCGTCTGCAAATAGTAAATGTCTGATTTTTTCCTTTCCCATTTGTATCCCCTTGATCTCCTTTTGTTGTCTTAACACTGAAAGATTTTCAGCACTAGGTGAGGGACCATGTGGGAAACAGAATATGCCATGCAGAAAGAAATTGATTATGGAGACCTTATTATTGGGTATTAGAAGGGTATAGGGTAGGAGGTAAGGGGGAGGAGGTAAGGGGGAGAGGGAGAGAGAGGAGTAAGAGTGGGAGAGGAGAGAGGG